>NC_136900.1:135045-239168 GCF_949152265.1 Phoxinus phoxinus | reverse complement strand
GCAAACGTGTCTGAATGTGTGTAAACCCTTTATTCAAGACCACATGAACTCAACGGCCATGTGAAAAAGACGTAGTATTAAATGTATAAAAATATACTTGAAATTCAAGTAGTATGTTAATAAAACATTTGTATTCCCAACAGGCTTATTTGAAGTGCATTAAAATATATTTAATTGCATTTTAATATATTTCTAAGAAGTATACTGGAAGTACATTGGTAATAAATATGCTTAGTTACACTTTTGTGAAATATGCTAAACATGCTAACAAAGATGTTTACAAAAGTTTTTACTTGTTTAAATTCAAACGTGTGTAACATGACTAAACCTGATTGGTTGACCGGCTCTGACTGGTTCTTATGATGAGCTCGCACCTCAGAGCTTCTGTTAGTCAGAAATCAGAAAGTATCTGTGTGTTACTTGAATGTGATTAGGATGTAGAAGTATCAATTTAAACTGTTACATTATATGGAGCGATCGTGTCTCTTTAGAGAACTTTGAAGACACCACGCGATTCAAATGGACGTTTTTTTGTTTGTTTTTTTAACCAGCTTTAAGTTTGCATGACATGTGACTTTTGGAACCTCATATTGTGATTTTAGGTAAGATTTGTATTACATTAACGTTACTTGTCTGTGCCAGTCTTATATTTGCACGTCTTTTTCAGTTCAGCTACATTCAATTTGACCAATCAGAGCCAAGCTTTTCAAGTCTATGTCGAAGCATACTCAAAGAGATGAAGATACTGCCTAGACGTTACTGGTCAGGTTTAGTTGCTGTTTGCATAAATATATAGCTCCCTGTTTTTTCCTGTGGATATGTCTAAAGACTTTGAAAGTGGCCCCTAGACCCCTTCAGAGAAGCTCTATAAGGGTAGACTATATTCACACCAGGAAAGTCCGCTAGTTCACTTGCTTTGGTCCGGACCAAATACAATGTTGATTTTGTTTGTTTGGTGTGGTTCGCTTTCACACCGCCCTTTTTGCAAGTGAACCAAAATTTGTAAACAAAACCACATGTGTGCTAAAGTCATCCATTCATTGGACAGACATTCTCAAGCAGAGAAAAGCAGGAAGTGCAAAAACAGGCAATTTATGGAGATCTTTAGTAACTTTTATTCTTTTACTGATTTGGTGTTATCAGCTACTAACGCAATATGTAGAAACTTATGAGCATCATATGATACAATGTCATCTATACAATGTTGTAATTAGGATTTTGCGAAGACGAAGATGTGCTGCAAAACGGTTCTGGCAGAAAAAGCATGCTCTTTACTGATAAAGTTCTAACATTATTAAAGGGGTGGTTTACTGCTTTTTTTCTTTGCATGATTGTGTTTATGGGGTGCAATATAACATGTCTTCGTCTTTTTTTTAAGCAAGGCAAGTTTATTTATACAGCACATTTCATACACAGTGGTAATTCAAAGTGCTTTAGTCAAGTCAAGTCATCTTTATTTATATAGCGCTTTTTACAATACAGATTGTATCAAAGCAGCTTCACAGTGATTACATGAAAATAATACAAAAAATAATTTCATCATCATCCACCTTTAGGGCAGATCTATAATATTGTTGAATATTAAATGTCCCCAACTAAGCAAGCCAGAAGGTAAGGCAACAGCGGCAAGGAACCAAAACTCCATCAGGGACAGAATGGAGAAAAAAACCTTGGGAGAACCCAGGCTCAGTCGGGGGCCAGTTCTCCTCTGGCCAATGAGTGAACAGTGTATGAAGTTCAGAATGAATCAGAGTATTTCTCCAGTTCCGGTTGGTTGAAGTCGGAGTGGAGAGGAGGAGAGACTGGTTGACACTTCAGGTCAGCGGCGTCATCGTCGTGTCCTGGCGCTGGTCCTTCATCAGATCTGGATACGGCCTGGTTCCGGTGGACAGCAGTAAACCTCGGGATAGACAGAGAGACTAATATTAGCGCAGACGCCATCCTTATTATGATGTACCAAGTATATCAGGATTACGGGAAGTGTTCCCGGTCCCGGCTGTTCTAAACTATGCAGCCTAATTATATAAGTCTATAATGTGTTATGTGAATGCTAGGCCGAAGAGATGTGTTTTTAGTCTAGATTTGAACTGACAGAGTGTGTCTGCTTCCCGGACAATGGTAGGAAGACTGTTCCAAAGTTTTGGTGCTAAATAGGAAAAGGATCTACCGCCAGCAGTCGATTTTGATATTCTAGGTATTATTAACTGGAGTTTTGAGATGGCAGTAGACGTGAAGGACTATAATGTGTTAAGAGCTCGCTCAAGTACTGCGGAGCTAAACCATTTAGTGCTTTGTAAGTGATCAGCAATATTTTAAAATGTATACGATGTTTAATAGGCAGCCAATGCAGTGTTGACAGAACAGGGCTAATATAGTCATACTTCCTGGTTCTAGTAAGAACTCGAGCTGCTGCGTTTTGAACTAGCTGTAGTTTGTTTATTAAGCGTGCAGGGCAACCACCCAGTAGAGCATTACAATAATCTAGCCTTGAGGTCATAAACGCATCAACTAATTGTTCTGCATTATTCATTGAGAGCATACGATTTAATTTAGATATATTTTTAAGATGGAAGAAAGCGGTTTTACAGATACTAGACACATGACTTTCAAATGAAAGATTGGTATCAAAGAGCACACACACACACACACACACACACACACCCACCCAGGTTCCTAACCGACGACGAAGACTTAACAGAGCAGCCATCAAGTGTTAGACAGTACTCTAGGTTATTACGTGTGGAAGTTTTTTGTCCAATAATTAGAATCTCTGTTTCTTCAGAATTTAGTAGTAGGAAATTACTAGTCATCCAATTTTTTATATCAGCTCTGCATTCCGTTAATTTTGTGAATTGGTAGGTTTCGTTAGGTTTTGAAGAAATATACAGCTGAGTATCGTCGGCATAACAGTGAAAGCTAATTCCATGTTTCCTAATGATATCTCCTAATGGTAGCATATACAGAGTGAACAGCAGCGGTCCTAGTACTGAGCCTTGTGGTACGCCATACTGAACTTGTGATTGATAAGACATCTCTTCATTTACTGCTACAAACTGATAACGGTCAGATAAGTATGATTTAAACCATGCTAGTGCAATTCCACTAATGCCAACATAATGTTCGAGTCTATTTAAAAGGATGTTGTGGTCAATGGTGTCAAATGCAGCACTAAGATCAAGTAATACTAATAGAGAGACACAACCACGATCGGATGATAAGAGCAAATCATTTGTGACTCTAACGAGAGCTGTCTCGGTACTCTGGTACGGTCTAAATCCGGACTGAAAATCCTCGCAGATATCATTTCTTTCAAGAAAGGAACACAGTTGTGAGGATACTGCTTTTTCTAATATTTTTGACAGAAATGGCAGATTAGAGATCGGCCTGTAATTGACTAGTTTTGTAGGATCAAGTTGCTGTTTTTTAACAAGCGGTTTAATCATAGCTAGCTTAAAAGTTTTTGGTACGTATCCTAGAGACAAAGATGAATGAATGATATTAAGAAGAGGATCTATGACATCTGGAAGCATCTCTTTCAGCAGCTTAGTCGGTATAGGGTCTAACATGCACGTTGTCGATTTAGATGATTTGACGAGTTTGCTAAATTCTTCCTCTCCTATAGCAATGAATGAATCAAATTTTCCCTCAGGGAGACTACAATGCACTTCCTGATGCGATACTGTATTAGACGGTTGCATAATTATAATTTTGTCCCTGATATTATCGATCTTATAAGTGAAGAAGTTCATAAAGTCATTACTGCTGTGTTGCTTGGAAACTTCTGGGCTTGAAGCTTTCTTTTTCGTTAGTTTAGCCACTGTTTTAAATAAATACCTAGGATTATGTTTATTTTCTTCTAATAGGGTTGAAAAATAAGCAGATCTAGCAGCTTTTAAAGCCTCTCTGTAAGCAATCGAGCTCTCCTTCCATGAAATCCGAAACACCTCTAGTTTTGTTTTCTTCCAGTTGCGCTCCATTTTTCTGGCTGCTCTCTTAAGGGCCTGAGTGTGTGTGTGTGTGTGTGTGTGTGAGTGTGCTCGTTGTGCCACGGCGTTGGACTATGTTCTTTAATCTTCTTTAAGCGCAGCGGAGCAACTGTGTCTAAAGTGCTGGAAAAGAGAGAGTTAAAAGTTTCTGTTGCAATATCAAGTTCTTCTAAGCTATCCGGGATGCTGAGATGATGAAACTGATTAGGAAGATTATTGATAAAGCAATCTTTAGTAGCAGAAGTGATCGGTCTAACATATTTATAACACGGAGTCGGCTTTGCAGCCTTGGCTAAATGTAATTTACACGAGACTAGATAATGATCTGAGATGTCATCGCTCTGCTGCAGTATTTCAATGGCATCAACATCTATTCCATGTGATAGTATTAGATCTAGAGTATGATTACGACAATGAGTCGGTCCTGACACGTGTTGTCTAACTCCAATTGAGTTTATAATGTCTTTAAATGCCAATCCCAATGCATCTTTTTCATTATCTATGTGTATATTAAAGTCACCAACAATTAGTACTTTATCTGCAGCCAATACTAATTCTGATAGAAAGTCCGCAAATTCTTTGATAAAGTCTGTATGGTGCCCTGGTGGCCTGTATACAGTAGCCAGCAGAATTTTCAAACGTGATTTATCGTTTGCACTATATATTTTTACATTAAGCACCAACACTTCAAAAGAATTATATTTACAACTAGATTTCTTAGTGGTTTTGAAAATATTACTATAAATTACAGCAACACCTCCTCCTTTGCGTTTCAGACGAGGTTCATGTTTATAACCGTAATCTTGTGGGGTTGACTCATTTAAAGCAATGTAATCGTTTGGTTTTAGCCAGGTTTCTGTTAAACACAGCACATCTAGGTTATAATCTGTAATCATATCATTAACTATTAGCGCTTTTGAAGTAAGAGATCGAATATTCAGCAACCCAAGCTTTATCATTTGCTCATCCGTATTATATCTGTTTTTTATTTGTTGAAGATCAATTAAATTTTTAACCTTAGATGGGTTTGAACGTATTTTTGATTTCCAAGTTCGGGGAACAGACACAGTCTCTATATGAAGATATCTAGGTGAAAATGGCTCTATGTGATGGGATTTATCTGACCTTGGTGACGTGAGGCCGCTAGCAGACGGTCGGTTAAGCCAGTCTGTCTGCTTCCTGACCTGAGGCCCAGATTGTCATGTTTTAGCTCTAAGACTATGAGCCAAATTACTAGAGAGAAGAGCAGCACCATCCCAGGAGGGATGAATACCATCTCTTTTCAACAGGTCAGGTTTGCCCCAAAAACTTTTCCAATTGTCTATGAATTCTATATTATTCTGCGGACACCACCCAGACAGCCAGCCATTGAGTGAACACAATCTACTAACTATCTCATCACTCCGGCGAACAGGAAGGGGGCCAGAGCAAATTACAGTGCTTGACATCGTACTTGCAAGTTCACACACCTCTTTAATATTAATTTTGGTGATCTCCGACTGGCGAAGTCGAACATCATTAGTGCCGACGTGAATAATAATCTTAGAGAATTTACGTTTAGCATTAGCCAGCACTTTCAAATTTGCTTTGATGTCAGGCGCTCTGGCTCCCGGCAAACATGTGACTATGGTGGCTGGTGTCTCTATTTTCACGTTCCGTGTAATAGAATCGCCAATAACTAGGGCACAATCAGAATAATTCTCAGTGGGTGTTTCACTGAGCGGGGCAAATCGATTTGTTATCGGAACGGAAAAGGGGTTTTTTGATCCGAGACTAGAGCGATCCCTCACTGTCACCCATCTGCCCTGCTGCACGGGCTCTACTTCAGCCGGAACCGACTCATGTAAAGAGTTCACTAGGCTAGGCGCATCCAAAATAGTATCTAAAGCTCTAGCACTCTTCTTACTATTCTCGATTAAAGTTTGGATGCGTGTCTCTAGTTCTGAAATCTTCTCCGTCAGCCTGACTGTCTCCTTGCATTTATCACATATAAATCCTATATTGCCGACAGAGAAGGCTATGGTAAACATGTGACATGAAGTGCAGGTGACAATAACAGGAGAAGACATTACTCACTGTGTTTGGTGACTGATTCTTACTCACCTGGGCTTTTATGAACTCAAAGGCGCGGGCGCGCGAGAGAAAAATAAATAACTGAGCGCACGGGTGGTGCGTTAAAAGGCTAGCGAGTTAGCGTGTTGTGCTGACAATAACGGAAGCTAGCAATGTCAGGTTAATCTGAGATGTTGAGTAAGATGTATTTAGTAGTATAAACAACTAGAATTTATAATAAATGATGGTTCAAAACAGAAAGAAAAACGAAGCTAATACGAGGCTTAGACGCAGCAAACAAACTCACAGCAGCAGCAGTCACAGCGAGGCAGACAGGAGCAATCGAGCTTGATCTCTAGAACTCATCCAGAGTGACCATCAGGACCCCGACTCCAGCTTTACATAGAAGAAATTAAAATAATCAAAAGAAATAAGAATAATTAAAACCCTATCTGAGATGGAAGTGGTTGAGCAGGTTTGCGGTGCCACTGGACCTACAATCCAGGGACGTCCTCTGCTGGGGGGGTGTCTTACACCAGTATTCCTCTGCTGGGGGGGTGTCTTACACCAGTATTCCTCTGCTGGGGTGGTGTCTCACACCAGTATTCCTCTGCTGGGGTGGTGTCTCACACCAGTATTCCTCTGCTGGGGTGGTGTCTTACACCAGTATTCCTCTGCTGGGGTGGTGTCTTACACCAGTATTCCTCTGCTGGGGTGGTGTCTTACACCAGTATTCCTCTGCTGGGGTGGTGTCTTACACCAGTATTCCTCTGCTGGGGTGGTGTCTTACACCAGTATTCCTCTGCTGGGGTGGTGTCTTACACCAGTATTCCTCTGCTGGGGTGGTGTCTTACACCAGTATTCCTCTTCTGGGGTGGTGTCTTACACCAGTATTCCTCTGCTGGGGTGGTGTCTTACACCAGTATCCCTCTGATGGGGTGGTGTCTCACACCAGTATTCCTCTTCTGGGGTGGTGTCTCACACCAGTATTCCTCTGCTGGGGTGGTGTCTCACACCAGTATTCCTCTGCTGGGGTGGTGTCTTACACCAGTATTCCTCTGCTGGGGTGGTGTCTTACACCAGTATTCCTCTGCTGGGGTGGTGTCTCACACCAGTATTCCTCTGCTGGGGTGGTGTCTTACACCAGTATTCCTCTGCTGGGGTGGTGTCTCACACCAGTATTCCTCTTCTGGGGTGGTGTCTCACACCAGTATTCCTCTGCTGGGGTGGTGTCTCACACCAGTATTCCTCTGCTGGGGTGGTGTCTTACACCAGTATTCCTCTGCTGGGGTGGTGTCTCACACCAGTATTCCTCTTCTTGGGTGGTGTCTCACACCAGTATTCCTCTGCTGGGGTGGTGTCTCACACCAGTATTCCTCTGCTGGGGTGGTGTCTCACACCAGTATTCGTCTGCTGGGGTGGTGTCTCACACCAGTATTCCTCTGCTGGGGTGGTGTCTTACACCAGTATCCCTCTGCTGGGGTGGTGTCTCACACCAGTATTCCTCTTCTGGGGTGGTGTCTTACACCAGTATTCCTCTGCTGGGGTGGTGTCTTACACCAGTATCCCTCTGCTGGGGTGGTGTCTCACACCATTATCCCTCTGCTGGGGTGGTGTCTTACACCAGTATCCCTCTGCTGGGGTGGTGTCTTACACCAGTATTCCTCTTCTTGGGTGGTGTCTCACACCAGTATTCCTCTGCTGGGGTGGTGTCTTACACCAGTATTCCTCTGCTGGGGTGGTGTCTCACACCAGTATTCCTCTTCTTGGGTGGTGTCTCACACCAGTATTCCTCTGCTGGGGTGGTGTCTCACACCAGTATTCCTCTGCTGGGGTGGTGTCTCACACCAGTATTCGTCTGCTGGGGTGGTGTCTCACACCAGTATTCCTCTGCTGGGGTGGTGTCTCACACCAGTATTCCTCTGCTGGGGTGGTGTCTCACACCAGTATTCGTCTGCTGGGGTGGTGTCTCACACCAGTATTCCTCTGCTGGGGTGGTGTCTTACACCAGTATCCCTCTGCTGGGGTGGTGTCTCACACCAGTATTCCTCTTCTGGGGTGGTGTCTTACACCAGTATTCCTCTGCTGGGGTGGTGTCTTACACCAGTATCCCTCTGCTGGGGTGGTGTCTCACACCATTATCCCTCTGCTGGGGTGGTGTCTTACACCAGTATCCCTCTGCTGGGGTGGTGTCTTACACCAGTATTCCTCTGCTGGGGTGGTATCTTACACCAGTATTCCTCTGCTGGGGTGGTGTCTTACACCAGTATTCCTCTGCTGGGGTGGTGTCTCACACCAGTATTCCTCTGCTGGGGTGGTGTCTTACACCAGTATTCCTCTGCTGGGGTGGTGTCTCACACCAGTATTCCTCTGCTGGGGTGGTGTCTTACACCAGTATTCCTCTTCTGGGGTGGTGTCTCACACCAGTATTCCTCTGCTGGGGTGGTGTCTCACACCAGTATTCCTCTGCTGGGGTGGTGTCTCACACCAGTATTCCTCTTCTGGGGTGGTGTCTCACACCAGTATTCCTTTGCTGGGGTGGTGTCTCACACCAGTATTCCTCTGCCGGGGTGGTGTCTCACACCAGTATTCCTCTTCTGGGGTGGTGTCTTACACCAGTATTCCTCTGCTGGGGTGGTGTCTTACACCAGTATTCCTCTGCTGGGGTGCTGTCTTACACCAGTATTCCTCTGCTGGGGTGGTGTCTCACACCAGTATTGCCCAATGGGCCCCCATAGAGCACGTTTCACTTTTGCTGTTTTAAACAAACAGCGAACCTCTATACTCTCCATAGTATAGATAATATTCACTCGCCTCGTCGGAGTGAAGCTCTCCCGTTCCCCTTCAAAATCTCTTCCAATCAGACAGCCCTAAAAATTAATAAAATCTTCCTGAATCACAGTTTGGAAAATAAAATAATAAAATACAGTGCAAACAGTCGGACGTATTTTACATCAACCGGTAGCTATTATATATCTTTCTTTTAAAGGGATCTTCTTACGACTTACATGTATAAACTTTCTTTTCTCTTTCAATCTTCTTACCATCTATCAACTTTCTTTTCTCTTTCAATCGCCTTACAACTTCCATCTATCAACTTTCTTTTCTCTTTCAATCGCCTTACGACTTCCATCTATCAACTTTCTTTTCTCTTTCAATCTTCTTACAGAAGAGTACTGTGAGAACTGTTAAGAGGTGGCCTGAAGACGCATCTCTACAGCTACAAGACTGCTTCGAGCGAACAAACTGGACTTTGTTTTTTTTAATCAGGATGTTAATGAATATGCGTTTACTGTTCTCTGTTACATCAGGACTTGTGTTGAAAACATTACCATCAACACACACATCAAGATCCCCCCTAACAGGAAACCTTGGATGACGGCAGAGGTCCATGTCCTTCTGAGGGAGCGCAATACAGCATTTAAATCTGGGGACAGAGCACTATATAATACATCAAGGTACAATTTGAAAAAGGGCATCAAGCAGGCAAAAATAGCATACAAGGAAAAGATAGAGGGTCACTTGACCAATAAAGATCCAACACGTGTGTGGCAAGGGATACAACAAATAACCAACTACAGGGCCAGCCGTGAACCACCCACAAACATCAATGCCTCCTTGGTAGAGGAGCTCAATCACTTCTATACCCGTTTTGAAACATCTGTGCCAGATAATGGAGCTGCTCCCCCCCCCCCCCCCCCCCATTGATACAGATTCTTTACTTACAGTAACAGCAGAGGAAGTAAGACGCAGCTTTAGGTCTGTAAACACTAGAAAGGCAGAGGGACCGGACGCAATCCCAGGAAGAGTGCTCAGAGAATGCGCCTACCGGCTCGCAGATGTCTTTGCAGACATATTTAATATGTCTCTGGCCACATCAACCGTACCGACCTGCTTTAAAACAGCAACTATCATTCCAGTGCCCAAGCAAAGCCACATCAGCACCCTGAACGATTACAGACCTGTAGCTCTCACCCCCATTGCTGCAAAGTGCTTTGAGAGGCTGGTGATGAAGCATGTTAAATCTGTCCTTCCCATCCACCTGGACCAGCATCAGTATGCCTATAGGGAAAATAGGTCCACAGAAGATGCAATCGTTACAGCCCTCCATAAAGCACTGACACACCTTGACAAGGGGAAGACATACGTGAGATTGCTTTTCATCGATTATAGCTCAGCGTTTAATACTATTATTCCCAACCAGCTGGTCATTAAACTTCTTGACTTGGGCCTTAGCAGCAGCCTGTGTATGTGGATAAAGGATTTCTTGACAGATCGCCCACAGACAGTGAGACTGGGCCCATATCAATCATCAAGCCTGTCCGTCAGCACTGGAGCGCCGCAAGGCTGCGTGTTGAGCCTGTTGCTTTATTCCATCTACACGTATGACTGCATCTCCACCCACCCCTCAAATACAATGATAAAATTTGCGGATGATACAACTGTGGTGGGAGAAATCTCAAACGACAACGAGAATGCATACAGAGATGAAGTTGACAGACTGACAGGATGGTGCAAAAACAACAATTTGACCATGAATGTTAAGAAAACAAAGGAGATAATAGTGGACTTCAGAAGGTGTAAGAAGGACCCTCAACCCCTCATAATTAATGGTGAGGAAGTGGAAAAGGTATCATGTTTTAAATTCTTGGGGATCATGATCTCAGAGGACCTCAAATGGGAGATAAATACTACCGCTATGGTTAAAAAGGCGCAACAGCGACTTTACTTTTTAAGAACACTTAAAAGGAACCATTTGTCTGCTGAGCTTCTTAAGATCTTTTACCAATGTGCCTGTTACGCCTTCCTGTTTTCCCCCTGCTGGCTCTGCTACACAGTGCAGGTGTTAGTTGGGCAACAGGTGTATTCAATATCTAATTAATGAGTGTCAGTATAAAGATCAGTGCACTTTTGAGTGAGGTCTCTCACTTTTCTCCCACCTTTTCATTTAATACCCATTTTGTTATATATATATATTTTTTCTCTTATCTTTTTGGTTAGTGTCAGATGTTGTTTGTTTATTTATTTAATAACCACACGCGCGTGTTTTTCCCCTAGACGTCGGTTTTCTTTTGTTTGTTTAATACTGTATGCTTTGTTTGACAATACATTTAATTATTGTTAAAGCATTTGTTGTTGGCCTCTTTTTGTGTTATGGTATGGGAGCCAGCCGTAACATAAAAATGGGAGTCTCGTCCGGATTTTGAGCATTTGTTTCTGAGGGACTACATTTATTTTTTTGTAAAGTCTCTTCAGGATTTCTTGTGAAGATTGGCTTTCACTCCGGTAAGACAGAGTGTTTCAGCTGGGTTGCGTGTGAGCGGCCCTTCCATCGGAACACTATTTGTTGTTTTGTTGATTTTGTTTTGTATTTTATTTTGGAGTTTTCGGAAGGAAATCCTGGGTGGGGGTACGCTTCTCGCGCAGCTGATCTCATTTGGAGACCGGTTGTTACGAGGTTCAGCGTTTCAAGTCGCCTCGAGCCCAGCAATCCTTTGAAGACTAGCTAGGTTAAGTATAGTTTCAACAGGCAGGCATATCGGAGATGTAAAAGCCAATGGAAATCCTGGTGAGTACTTTTTCTCCCTTGGTTTTGCTTAATTTGATTATAAAGAGAGCCTGTTTTTCGCGTGTGGTTATGTTCATTTTGCCATTTTATATAGGAAGTGGATGTTTGTGTAGACGGGTTAAAAAAACAATTTTTGATTTGTTTACATGAAAATCTTGGGGACAATAGCAGCTGATGGATGATTCATAAATAAGTTTGAAACAGCTGTTGTGACCTATTGAGTATGACCGTTTGTTTACTGTGAGTAAATTAACACTGCATTGAGTGGTTATGCAGGGTTTTACACATTCCTATTGCAAATGTGCATTGATTTATTGTCCACGTGTAGAACACTAGAATGGTTGCAGTAACTTTAATCTAGTGTTATAGTGGATTGAGCTGGCTGTTTTCTGACACTTTTAGTTGGGAGGTTCTGTTAGAATTATTTGGGTTATCTTCATTGTGTGAGTTGTATGCTTGTTCAAAATGACGTCTACTGAGGAATTGAATGTAGAAATTTCTGAGAAGGTTCTAGAAAGAAGCACCAAAGAAGAACTTTTAGAAATCGCAGAGAGTCATGGACTCATTTTGAATAGTAATGATAAGAAGCGCAAGGAGGATTTGTTGAGGGCTGTTAAAAGCCAGTTGATAGCCAAAGGAATTCTGGTGGTAGGAGAATATCCACGTATTGAAAGAGAGTTAACGTTCACAGAGAAACAAACACCGTTTGAAACTGAGAGAATATCGTTTGAAGGTACTCAGGCATTACATGAATGGGAAAAACGGATTCAGTTAAAAGAATTAGAGCTTGAACAGGAGCGTGAACGTACAAAATTGGAGCTGAAAAAGTTGGAGTATGCACGTGAGAGCGAACGTGAACATAGGCAGTATGAGATAAGGAGGTTAGAACTTGAATTGGAAGTTAAGACAGCTGAAACTTCTAAATCTGTTCGGACTGTGCATTCTTTTGATGTTGGTCGAAATATTAAGATGGTTCCTCCATTCTGTGAACGTGATGTTGACAAGTATTTTGCCCATTTTGAAAGAGTTGCTTCTTCTCTAAAATGGCCAGAAGAAGTCTGGACTTTACTTCTGCAGTGTGTTCTGACGGGGAAAGCTCAGGAAGTGTTTTCTTCTCTTTCGGAAGAAGAGAGTGTAGATTTTCAACAAGTAAAAACAGCCATTCTGAGAGCTTATGAGTTGGTACCAGAGGCTTATCGCCAACGTTTTCGTATTTATAAATAACTTGAGAAACAAACGTATGTTGAATTCGCTCGCGAAAAAGATATTGCGTTTACAAGGTGGTGTCAGTCTCGGAAAGTGGAAACATTGAACCAGTTGAGGGAGTTAATTCTTGTGGAAGAATTTAAAAATTGTGTGTCTGTGTCTACTTATTTGAATGAACAGAAGGCCCTTACATTAGCTAATGCAGCTGTGTTGGCTGATGAATTTGTTCTTACTCACAGAGTTTCTTTTCCTGATAGAGGGTTTTTTCCTGATAGAGTTTCAAGCGATCAGAGTAGAAAGTCATTTCAGAATCGGTGGACGCCTCCAGTGAGTACGTCAAACACTGTGTCAAGGGTGCCCTCTGTGAGTCAGAATTTTTCATCAGATAAAAAAGGTAAGGTGATCTGTTTTTACTGTCATAAAGTTGGGCATAAAATCTCTGAATGTAACTCGTTAAAGAAATCTGCTAAGCAAGTTGGATTGGTTGGAATTGAACCGCTGGAGATTCATGTTTGTCAACAGAACTCTGAGATTGGCAAGGGGATCTCAAAACAGGTAGATGTAAGGGATAATTATACTGAGTATGCTCCATTTCTTACTAACGGCATTGTGTCTCTGCCAGGTCAAGAAGGAAAAGTTTCTGTGACGATCCTGAGAGATACAGGAGCTTCTCAATCATTTTTATTAGAGGGAGTTCTTCCACTCTCGGGTCAGACTGCAACCGGGAGGGATGTATTGATTAGGGGAATAGAAATGACTTTTTCAAAAGTCCCCTTACATAAGGTTCATCTTACATCTGATCTTGTAACTGGTGATGTTATGGTTGGAGTACGATCTTGCCTTCCTGTGCCAGGTGTTTCTTTTATCCTGGGGAATGATCTTGCTCAGGGAAATGTCTGGGGAACATCAAAACCAGTACCATCTACTGTTGTAGTCTCTTCACCTGTGTCTGCAGATGTTCCTGATGAATGTGGTCGGAAATTTCCCCCACGTGTTTCCTTCCTGTGCTGTCACCCGAGCCAGAGGAAAACAACTTAAAGCTGACCAGCTGGGTGAAAGTGAAGTTTCTTTACGTCTTGACAGTGAGGAAACCGTGGAGAAACCGTTACCTGTTCATTCTGAGGATGATGTAGATGGGTGTGCGTTTGTTCCATCAAATCAGGTTGATGATGGGACAGTTGAAGGTGAACCACTTGGTATGACCTTGGCAGAAGACACTATTTCAGATTCATCTGATTTATTTTCTGAGGAGTCTGTCTCTCGGGAGAAGGGAGTATCAGAGGGTCTTTTATCTTCTATTTTTCATGTCTCTCGAGAGAACTTGATTCAAGAACAGTTAGCTGATGTAACTCTTAAACCTTTGTTCTCAATGGTTTGTGTCGAGGGGGATATTGAGACTCAGCTACCATCTTGCTACTTTCTAAAAGATGGTATGTTGCTTAGACGGTGGGTCAGTGAGTCTGAACCCATTACTAAGGTTTATGTTCAGGTTGTAGTTCCTCTTAAATTCAGGCAGTCTGTGGTCAGGTTAGCTCATGATAGAGTGGCTGGACATATGAGAGTGAGGAAAACATACGATCGATTGCAACGCAAGGTTTTTTGGCCTGGTTTAAAAAGAGACGTGGCAAAGTATGTTAGAACTTGTCATGTGTGCCAACTCACTGGTAAGCCTAACCAAAAAATCCCTGTGGCTCCTCTCCAATCTATTCCAGCAATATCAGAACCATTTGAGTATTTACAAGTGGACTGCGTAGGTCCTTTACCAAGATCCAAGACTGGTCATTTGTATCTACTTACCGTTATGTGTCTATCTACTCGGTATCCAGCTGCGTACCCTGTCAGGTCCATTACTGCAAAATCTATTCTCAAAGCTTTAACTGCCTTTATGACAACATTTGGCATTCCTAGAGTTATCCAGTCTGACCAGGGCTCTAATTTCATGAGCCGTCAGTTTGCAAAAGCTCTGCGACAATTAAAAATCAGTCATAACATTTCCAGTGCATATCACCCTCAGAGTCAAGGGGCCCTTGAAAGATTTCATCAGACCCTGAAGTCATTGCTACGGTCATACTGTGTGGAGCTTGGGTCTGATTGGGAGGAGGGGCTGCCTTGGTTGCTTATGGGAGTTAGAGAGGTTACACAGGAGAGCATTGGATTCAGTCCAAATGATTTGGTGTTTGGTCATGAAGTTCGTGGGCCCACTGCTGTGCTAGCTGATAACTGGATCCCTTCTGAACCCTCCAAAAATGTTTTGGATTTTGTTAGTGGTTTTCGATATCGGCTGCATGAGGCTCGAGCAATTGCTCAGAGGAAACTGGGGAAGTCACAGAGTAAGATGGAGAGGTTATTTAACAAGCGGGCAGTGTCTCGGAAATTTCAGGTCGAAGACCAAGTATTAGCTTTGTTGCCACTAGTAAGTAACCCTTTTCAATCCTGTTTTGCAGGTCCTTATCCCGTTCTTAAGTGCCTTTCTGGACAGAATTATCTCTTGAAAACCCCCGAACGGCGCAAGGGAGTGCAGGTTTGCCATATAAATCTGTTAAAGCCTTACTTTCCTCCTGCATCTTCCGTGGGTTTAGTAACTACTGTGCCGGATGATTCTTCACATTTGAGTGGGGAGGGGACTTCCTCTACAAAGAGTTCCTTCTTGAGTTGCGATGGAGATGATGGAGTTCACTTTCCTTCTCGAGGAGTTATTGAAGGACGATTGAATAATTCTGAGATGTATCTACAGTTGGTCCATCATTTACCACATTTATCGCAGTCTGAGAAGAAAGACATTCTTCAGTTGGTGGAGTCTTTTCCCAACTTGTTCTCTGATGTGCCTAGTTGTACTACAGTGATTGAACACGACATTTATGTGGGTTCTGCTTTACCAATTAAGCAGCATGCATATAGAGTAAACCCCATGAAACGGGAATTGTTGAAGAAGGAGGTTGGTTATTTGTTAGATCACAACTTGGCTGAACCCAGCTTTAGTGCTTGGAGTTCCCCTTTTCTCCTTGTAAATAAGCCTAAAGGAACCTACAGATTCTGTACCGACTATCGCAAGCTTAATTCCGTCACTAAGCCTGATTGCTACCCTTTACCCCGCAGAGATGACTGTGTGGATCGAGTGGGGTCTGCAAAGTTTGTGAGCAAGTTTGACCTGTTAAAAGGGTACTGGCAATATCGTGTTATGCCGTTTGGGGTTCGAAATGCTCCAGCCACCTTCCAGCGCCTTATAAACAAGGTGTTGTCTGGATTATCTGACTGTGACGCTTATTTGGACGATGTAGTTTTGTACAGTTCATCTTGGTCGGATCACTTAGCCCAAATAAGAGAGTTATTTGTTCGTTTGACGGAGGCCTCTTTAACTTTAAATCTGGCAAAATGCGAATTTGGGTAAGCTACCGTCACCTATTTAGGTAAAATAGTAGGAAATGGACATGTCCATCCCATTGAAGCTAAGATTGAGTCCATCTGTGCTTTTCCAGTGCCTACAAATCGCAAAGAGTTGCGTAGGTTTCTGGGAATGGCCGGATATTATCGTGGGTTTTGCCCAAACTTTGCATCCATTGTAACACCCTTGACCGATCTTATGGTAAATGGTAAATGGACTGCATTTATATAGCGCTTTCACAGACCCAATGGCCACCAAAGCGCTTTACAATATTGCCTCACATTCACCCATTCACCCACTCATTCATACACCGACGGCGGTGTCAGCCATGCAAGGCGATCCAGCTCGTCGGGAGCAGCTGGGGTTAGGTGTCTTGCTCAAGGACACCTCGACACTTGGTCAGGTGGACCCGGGGATTGAACCACCAACCTTCTGGTTTGTAGACAACCTACATGAACCACTGAGCCACTGTCGCCCCATCTTATAAGTACAAAAGTATCTTTTCATTGGACCACTGATTCTCAACAGGCATTTGACGGAGCCAAAGCACTGTTGGCTAGTGCTCCTGTCCTTCTTGCACCTGACTTCTCTCAACCTTTTTGTTTAGCTGTGGATGCCAGCGACACTGGAGCGGGAGCTGTTCTGTTACAGAAAAGTCAGGATGGAGTGGAACATCCAATCTGTTATTTCTCAAAAAAATTCAATGTCCACCAGAGAGTTTATTCTGTTGTGGAAAAGGAGGCACTTGCTCTTGTTCTGGCTATCCAACATTTTGAAGTCTATCTGGGTTCGTCTGCTAGTCCAATTGTGGTTTATACTGATCATAATCCTTTGGTGTTTTTACACCGAATGAAAAATCGTAACCAGAGGATCATGCGGTGGAGTCTCTTCTTACAACCATTTTCCCTTGACATTAAACACATCCGGGGCAAGGAAAATGTCATTGCCGATGCCCTATCCCGGACATGAGGTTGTATATTCTGTTGTCTTTCCTCTTTTTTTTTTTTTTTTTTTCCTCTTTACTTGTCTCTCTCTATCCTGTTTCCTAGGGCCCAGGAAGCAGGAATCAGGAACCAAGTGGAGTGGGATCATCAGTGAAAATTTGGATTATTTTTTATTTTTTTTGCATTCCTTAGAGGGATACTTTTGTGGGGGAGGTGTTACGCCTTCCTGTTTTCCCTCTGCTGGCTCTGCTACACAGTGCAGGTGTTAGTTGGGCAACAGGTGTATTCAATATCTAATTAATGAGTGTCAGTATAAAGATCAGTGCACTTTTGAGTGAGGTCTCTCACTTTTCTCCCACCTTTTCATTTAATACCCATTTTGTTATATATATATATTTTTTTTCTCTTATCTTTTTGGTTAGTGTCAGATGTTGTTTGTTTATTTAATAACCACACGCGCGTGTTTTTCCCCTAGACGTCGGTTTTCTTTTGTTTGTTTAATAACTGTATGCTTTGTTTGACAATAAATTTAATTATTGTTAAAGCATTTGTTGTTGGCCTCTTTTTGTGTTACGGTATGGGAGCCAGCCGTTACAGTGCCATCGAGAGTGTCATAACATACGAGATGACTGCATGGTATGCCAATAGCACAGGGAAGGACAGGAAATCTCTTGATCAAGTTATAAGATCTGCTGAAAAAATCATTGGACTTCCCCTGCACCGACTGGATGATATTTTTAAGATTCGCTGCCTCAGCCGAGCACGTAACATTGTACAGGATGAGACACACCCCTCAAACCATCTTTTCTCCCTGCTTCCATCTGGCAGACGGTACCGGGCTCTTAGAGCACGCACTTCTAGGCTGCTGAACAGTTTTATCTCAAGGGCCATCATAGAACTGAACAATTATGCACCTCTATCTTCCAGTCAGCACAGTTGCACTTTATAGAAATGGACTTTATGCAATGGAACTTACGTGTAATGTTTAATACCCTGTTATTTTAACTATATTTATTGTGTGAATGTGTATATGAATGTGAGCATTGTTTTTAGAGGATGCACAAGCAAATTTCGTTGTGTGGTACTACTGCACAATGACAATAAAAATCTACTACTACTACTACTTACCATCTATCAACTTTCTTTTATCTTTCAATCTTCTTACCATCTATACACTTTCTTTTCTCTTTCAATCTTCTTACAACTTCCATCTATCAACTTTCTTTTCTCTTTCAATCTTCTTACGACTTACGACTTCCATCTATCAACTTTCTTTTCTCTTTCAATCTTCTTACCATCTATCAACTTTATTTTCTCTTTCAATCTTCTTACCATCTATCAACTTTCTTTTCTCTTTCAATCTTCTTACGACTTCCTTCTATCAACTTTCTTTTCTCTTTCAATCTTCTTACCATCTATCAACTTTCTTTTCTCTTTCAATCTTCTTACCATCTATCAACTTTCTTTTCTCTTTCAATCTTCTTACGGCTTCCTTCTATCAACTTTCTTTTCTCTTTCAATCTTCTTACGACTTCCTTCTATCAACTTTATTTTCTCTTTCAATCTTCTTACCATCTATCAACTTTCTTTTCTCTCTCAATCTTCTTACGACTTCCATCTATCAACTTTCTTTTCTCTTTCAATCTTCTTATGACTTATGACACCTTTACGGGCGAAAGTTGCATGTGCTCTGGTCAAATGTAAATAATACTGCCGTACAGTTTGAGCCAGAATCAGAACCAGAAAGCGGCAATGAAGAGAGTCAAGCAGAACCTCCCCAAACACGGCTCTTACAAAACGTTTCTGAATGGTAAAATTTTTTATTATTATTATTATATAATAATTTCGATACGCTGTTACTTGAAAATGCCACTGCTGCTTGTTAGCTTTTGAGATACGGTTTTCTCCTGATTAAACATTTAATATAACAGAATAAATGACTGAGTAATACCGCAGCTGAAGTTTGCTGTTGCGATTACATTTAATTTTTTTAACTTTATACACGTGTGTCTTATACACACAAAATAGCATCGAACTAACTGGCTACTATAAACAAACAGCGTTGGCATTGGTTATGTTCTTGATCAAATCGAAAAATTACGTCATTAAGTATACATGGAAAATACATTTATAAAATTAGTACATAATTACAAATTCAGGTTCAAAATGTTTGTACGCGTTTGTCATAGACACACGAAATAGCATAACTAAGTGGCATTTGTTTACGTCCTTGATAAAATAAAAACATTACGTCTAAAAAATTCTACATGCACATACATTTAAAATTATTAAGTCTTACTTACAGGTTGTTCCCCAACAACGGCTGCCTCTGGGTTTAAAGTTGGAACTGCTTCATGTTTTGGTAACAGTTTCTTGTTGAATCCGGCATTGAATTCGTGGAGATTCTGGAAGCTGTCTTCCGTAAAATGCGCAGCACAGAGAGCTACGATAATCAAACAGAAATTTTAGCCATTGTTGACGAACTACAGCGTCCGTAGGAATCCCGAACACAGAAGACCTGACAGATGGGTGAGAATAACACACTTTAGACGGCATGGCTACAGCTCTCCACTATAACTCTTCCTCTTCCACGAAGCCGCAGAAATATGGCCACGCCCCCTTTTTTGCATATTCCGGAGCGAGGGTTGATGTCAATTTATGGGTTAGTTACGTATAAAACCCGGGAAGTATCTCGTTGTAGTCCCATTCAAGTCGTTTTTGTTGGCATTAAACTTCCTGATTTTTAAAAGACGATATCTCTGCTTACATTGAACTTTTCCGCGCAGCAACTTTGCAGATACTGTTCATCAGTGTTGGGGGTAACGCGTTACAAGTAACGTGCGTTACGTAATAATATTACTTTCTGGAGTAACGAGTAAAGTAATGCATTACTTTAAAAATGTACACATTAATATTTCAGTTACTTTTTAAAAAAAGTAATGCGAGTTACTTTTCAGTTTAATTGATTTGCATTAAAAAAAAAAAATACTGAATTAAAATGAACGTAGTCACTGTAGTCTACGTGCGCGGGAACAGACGTTAGTCAGAAACGGAGATGGCGGGCCAGGGCGTTACATTGCTGCGATGAAAGTATTCTCATTATTTTGAAATAGTAGAAGAAAAGGAGAAGGGAATAATTGTTAAGTGTAGATTATGTGTTGGTGAAAAGCTTTTGTCAACTGCAAAAAACACCACTTCAAATTTAAAAAAATAAATATAGCTGCAAGCAGCGATTACGGGCCCAAGCCCTTGGGCCCTCCATCGCTGCTTGCAGCTATATTTATTATATATATATATATATATATATATATATATATATATATAAACCGCCACCCCGGTGCCTTCAGGGTTCTTGTGCACAACGGGCAATAACGTATCTCCGCTTTAGAGCTTGCATCAGTGTGGGTTCTGCAAAAGTGCGCATCGAGGGCGTGAGCACCGTTCTGAAACCTAAAATGAAAAATTAGACACCCTACAGTCTCATGGACTTAACGGACACATGAAATCAGCAGCCATTGTAAGTACACAAGACCAAAAATTCATATGAAGTGTGGTATATATATATATATTAATTTTTTTAAGGGACAAGACAGATCATTTGACTTGCCTGGCCTGATTAGAACAGTGAAAAAAAAAAAAAAAAAATGGGTTGTGCAAAAAGGCGCATTTTTTGCTAGATTTTTAAAAAAGTTTAAATATATCAAAACAGAAAGATTTTTTTACATTTAAAAGCGTGCAATAAAAAACAGGAATAGGGGAGGGGAATGACCGACAGAGAGAGACAGAGAACTTTTGAAACTAAAAAAATAACATCCTAACTTTGACAGAAAGTAGTCTTTGATAATGTTTAAATATACATAAAAATGCAGCATTGAATAAATTGAAATTAGTGTACTTTAAAACACTTGTTTAAAAGAAAAAACACATTTATACATAGTATAAAACACTAGATGGCACAATATACCTATTTTTAATAGTCTTTCTGCCCCCCTCCCCACACAGACAAACACAGGAGGGGCTGTCTGTGTGTGTGGCTGCGATGTCAAGATTGCAGTGTGTGTGTGTGTGTGTGTGTGTGTGTGTGTGTGTGTGTGTGTGTGTGTGTGTGTGTGTGTGTGTGTGTACGAGGATCGATCGAAAAATGGAGACATAAAAACATACTCCGTCATTTTGTTCATACAGGACATCATTCAAACTGCTAAGTGTTTCCTTATATTTGTGTACACTCGCAATAAAACACAACATTGTGCTTTTGTTAAACTATAAACTCTTGTCAAACTGTAACATACAAATGTCACCCAACCAAAATCACACACACACACACAACAATGTTGACTGTTTTTGTTCTGTTTCAGCAGCGAAAATAGTTAAACAAAGATCACAGCAGAACCATTGCGCATCTCAATGTTTTTTCATTAGTGAATGATTCCGCATTTTGAAAGAATCGCTTGACTCAAAGATTCAATGATCAATCCATAAAATCTGTGTCATTCATGAATGATTCAGTCGTTCGAACGGCTCGTTTGAACGAATGAATCAATGACTAGCTCATTAAGACGGTCGTGTTTTTTCATTAGTGAATGATTGCGCATTTTGAAAGAATCGCTTGACTCAAAGATTCAATGATCAATCCATAAAGATCTGTGTCATTCATGAATGACTCAGTCGTTCGAACGACTCGTTTGAACGAATGAATCAATGACTCGCTCATTAAGACGGTCGCCTGGCGACACCTATAGGAGGTTTAGTGTTATGTTTAAAAGTAGCCTTTCATTCTTTGCAACGATCGTTAATTAACTTATATTTAAAACAATCTTATAACATTATTTAATGCATTGTTATTTTTCAGTGTAAAATATTTAATTTGATCAGCCACAGGGTGTCCCTATAGTGTCTTATTATTCTAAATAATTTAATTTATTGATCAAATTTAGAAATTAAAAATGAACTATGAAGCATACATTTATTAAGAGTAGGGTGTGACTAGGTATAGATATTACAATATACAGATATTCAAATATAGTGGGCACTAGCCTATTAAAACCTGAACGTGTCCGCTTAATAAATCGTGAGCTGAATGAGTCGCAGAAAACATCAGCACAAGGAGTCCAATTTCATTAATCATGGGTGAAAAGCTGACTGAAAAGATTAAGAATAATAGGCTATTGAACACGCAATTCAAGCAATCCCACCCCCGAAATGGCGCTATGTTTAAAATTAAACGAAATGCTCACGGCTGCACGGGCAATAACGCGTTCACGGCGAGGAACGAGCAGAACAGAGTGAATGTGTTTTAGTTCATTCCTACTGGACGTCCAGTACTTACTTTGGCTTTTAAGTTAGCGATTTAAAAGCCCCCACTTTAATTGCACATCGATTAACCGGTTGGAAAATATTCTAACAGTCACTATTTAAATAGATACAATATACAATGGGCCTACCCGATTTTGACCACAAGAGGGCAGTATTGCCCTATGTATGACTTATTTGTTGACTAAAAAAGTGCATTCTGGCTGTTTTTTAACTTATACATAATTCTTAAATTGAAATAAAAGAACAAAATGGGTTTAGTTCTGATATTTGTATACTTTTATATAGAAATAAATGGTGTATAATAATTTTTTTAGAAGATATGAGGCTTTTAGTGTTTCCTTTTTTGGACATTACTTTAATCCCTCGCCATAGCAAAACCGTTTGAGATATTTAATATCCGTTCACAATTTAGCATCTTTAATGTATTTTCATCATGTTGAAAAAGTTTGGTGTGAATAAAATAAACCACCGCTAAAAACTCGGAGTCTAAAATATACCAAAACTCACATTCAAACCAAAATATCTGACTTCTTGTTGGTCGGAGCTAATGAGTGTAAATTAGAAAGTTGTCCAGATCGAAGAGAAGAATATACGTACCGAGTTTGGTTACTGTAGGTAAAACTAATACCCCATTTTTGACTAAAGGTGGCGCTACTGAGCCCCTTACCACGCCCGTTTCTGAAACTTCACACAAGTGTACTAGGCAATAAATGTGATATGCATGTTGAGTTTCATGCAATTTGAAGTATGTTAAGTGCCTCAAATGCATCCAAAAAGAATATAAAAGTTTAAAGCGTTGCCATGGCGACAGTATTAAAGATATCAATAATCCTTTCACAGGTCTACATCTGTCGTGTGTTTACATTATACAGATGAAGTTTGAAGCAAATCGGGTAAAAATAAGAGGGTGAATTCAAAGCATTTTGAAAGTGACACACTTCCTGCTGCCAGTTGGTGGCGCTATAACTTTGACTCACAATAGTCACATCCATGTGATCGGCCTCTTACAGCGAACACACTGCTGAAGTTTCATCAAGATCAGTTAATGTATGAGGATGTTATAACACACTTCCTGTTTCCAATATTCGCCATAAATTCGTTTCCTCGCCACGGCCAAACCGTTCGAGATATCAAAAATCCCCTCGCAAGTTTTCATCCTCAATGTCTTGACTTCATGCACACCGAGTTTCGTGGTGATTGTTTGAATCGTCTAGGAGGAGTATTTTAAATTCCATTGCATGTGTTTTTTAAACTACGCCAAATAGCCGACTTCCTGTTGGGCTGGGATAAAAAGTCAGAGCACGAAGGATATATGAACCGATGAGATCTATAAGTGTACCGAGTTTCATATTATTTCATGCAAGCGTGTTTGATTTATGGACCAAGTTTTCGGACCCCGTTCCAGGGGGCGCTGTCGAGCCCCCCTGCCACGCCCGGGTACCAGCTTCAGTCCGGCTCTAATGGCCGCGGGTTCTGACCAGTGTGCAAAGTTTCAAGAGTTTTTGAGTATGTTAAGAGACCCAAAAGTGCCCGAACCCTTGAAGAACAATAATAAATATAGCTGCAAGCAGCGATTACGGGCCCAAGCCGGTGGCACCGCCACCCTGGTGCCTTTAGTTACACTAAAGGCACCGGGGTGGCGGTGCCCCCGGCTTGGGCCCTCCATCGCTGCTTGCAGCTATATTTATTTATATATATATATATATATATATATATATATATATATATATATATATATATATATATATATATATATATATATAAACCGCCACCCCGGTGCCTTTAGGGTTCTTGTGCACAACGGGCAATAACGTATCTCCGCTTTAGAGCTTGCATCAGTGTGGGTTCTGCAAAAGTGCGCATCGAGGGCGTGAGCACCGTTCTGAAACCTAAAATGAAAAATTAGACACCCTACAGTTTCATGGACTTAACGGACACATGAAATCAGCAGCCATTGTAAGTACACAACACCGAAAATTCATATGAAGTGTGGTATATATATATATTAATTTTTTTAAGGGACAAGACAGATCATTTGACTTGCCTGGCCTGATTAGAACAGTGAAAAAATAAAAATAAAAAATGGGTTGTGCAAAAAGGCGCATTTTTTGCTAGATTTTTTTAAAAGTTTAAATATATCAAAACAGAAAGATTTTTTTACATTTAAAAGCGTGCAATGAAAAACACGAATAGGGGAGGGGAATGACCGACAGAGAGAGACAGAGAACTTTTGAAACTAAAAAAATAACATCCTAACTTTGACAGAAAGTAGTCTTTGATAATGTTTAAATATACATAAAAATGCAGCATTGAATTAATTGAAATTAGTGTACTTTAAAACACTTGTTTAAAAGAAAAAAACACATTTATACATAGTATAAAACACTAGATGGCACAATATACCTATTTTTAATAGTCTTTCTGCCCCCCTCCCCACACAGACAAACACAGGAGGGGCTGTCTGTGTGTGTGGCTGCGATGTCAAGATTGCAGTGTGTGTGTGTGTGTGTGTGTGTGTGTGTGTGTGTGTGTGTGTGTGTGTGTGTGTGTGTGTGTGTGTGTGTGTACGAGGATCGATCGAAAAATGGAGACATAAAAACATACTCCGTCATTTTGTTCATACAGGACATCATTCAAACTGCTAAGTGTTTCCTTATATTTGTGTACACTTGCAATAAAACACAACATTGTGATTTTGTTAAACTATAAACTCTTGTCAAACTGTAACATTCAAATGTCACCCAACCAAAATCACACACACACACACACACACACACACACACACACACACACACACACACACACACACACAACAATGTTGACTGTTTTTGTTCTGTTTCAGCAGCGAAAATAGTTAAACAAAGATCACAGCAGAACCATCGCGCATCTCAATGTTTTTTCATTAGTGAATGATTCCGCATTTTGAAAGAATCGCTTGACTCAAAGATTCAATGATCAATCCATAAAGATCTGTGTCATTCATGAATGATTCAGTCGTTCGAACGACTCGTTTGAACGAATGAATCAATGACTCGCTCATTAAGACGGTCGCCTGGCGACACCTATAGGAGGTTTAGTGTTATGTTTAAAAGTAGCCTTTCATTCTTTGCAACGATCGTTAATTAACTTATATTTAAAACAATCTTATAACATTATTTAATGCATTGTTATTTTTAAGTGTAAAATATTTAATTTGATCAGCCACAGGGTAGGCTAACAGTCCTATAGTGTCTTATTATTCTAAATAATTGAATTTATTGATCAAATTTAGAAATTAAAAATGAACTATGAAGCATACATTTAATAAGAGTAGGGTGTGACTAGGTATAGATATTACAATATACAGATATTCAAATATAGTGGGCACTAGCCTATTAAAACCTGAACGTGTCCGCTTAATAAATCGTGAGCTGAATGAGTCGCAGCAAACATCAGCACAAGGAGTCCAATTTCATTAATCATGGGTGAAAAGCTGACTGAAAAGATTAAGAATAATAGGCTATTGAACACGCAATTCAAGCAATCCCACCCCCGAAATGGCGCTATGTTTAAAATTAAACTAAATGCTCACGGCTGCACGGGCAATAACGCGTTCACGGCGAGGAACGAGCAGAACAGAGTGAATGTGTTTTAGTTCATTCATACTGGACGTCCAGTACTTACTTTGGCTTTTAAGTTAGCGATTTAAAAGCCCCCGCTTTAATTGCACATCGATTAACCGGTAGGAAAATATTCTAACAGTCACTATTTATATAGATACAATATACAATGGGCCTACCTGATTTTGACCACAAGAGGGCAGTATTGCCCTATGTATGACTTATTTTTTGACTAAAAAGTGCATTCTGGCTGTTTTTTAACTTATACATAATTCTTAAATTGAAATAAAAGAACAAAATGGGTTTAGTTCTGATATTTGTATACTTTTATATAGAAATAAATGGTGTATAATAAATTTTTTAGAAGATATGAGGCTTTTAGTGTTTCCTTTTTTGGACATTACTTTAATCCCTCGCCATAGCAAAACCGTTTGAGATATTTAATATCCGTTCACAATTTAGCATCTTTAATGTATTTTCATCATGTTGAAAAAGTTTGGTGTGAATAAAATAAACCACCGCTAAAAACTTGGAGTCTAAAATATACCAAAACTCACATTCAAACCAAAATATCTGACTTCTTGTTGGTCGGAGCTAATGAGTGTAAATTAGAAAGTTGTCCGGATCGAAGAGAAGAATATACGTACCGAGTTTGGTTACTGTAGGTAAAACTAATACCCCATTTTTTTCTAAAGGTGGCGCTACTGAGCCCCTCCACCACGCCCGTTTCTGAAACTTCGCATGTCAAATGCATGTTGAGTTTCATGCAATTTGAAGCATGTTGGGCGACAGTGGCTCAGTGGCTCAGTGGTTCATGTAGGTTGTCTACAAACCGGAAGGTTGGTGGTTCAATCCCCGGTTCCACCTGACCAAGTGTCGAGGTGTCCATGAGCAAGACATCTAACCCCAGCTGCTCCCGACGAGCTGGATGGCGCCTTGTATGGCTGACACCGCCGTCGGTGTGTGAATGGGTGAATGTGAGGCAATATGTAAAGCGCTTTGGTGGCCATTGGGTCGTGAAAGCGCTATATAAATGCAGTCCATTTACCATTTACCATTTACCATGTTAAGAGCCTCAAATGCATCCAAAAAGAAAATAAAAGTTTAAAGCGTTGCCATGGCGACAGTATTAAAGATATCAATAATCCTTTCACAGGTCTACATCTGCCGTGTGTTTACATTATACAGATGAAGTTTGAAGCAAATCGGGTAAAAATAAGAGGGTGAATTCAAAGCATTTTGAAAGTGACACACTTCCTGCTGCCAGTTGGTGGCGCTATAACTTTGACTCACAATAGTCACATCCATGTGATCGGCTTCTTACAACGAACACACTGCTGAAGTTTCATCAAGATCAGTTAATGTATGCAGAAGTTATAACACACTTCCTGTTTCCAATATTCGCCATAAATTCGTTTCCTCGCCACGGCCAAACCGTTCGAGATATCAAAAATCCCCTCGCAAGTTTTCATCCTCAATGTCTTGACTTCATGCACACCGAGTTTCGTGGCAATTGGTTGAATCGTCTAGGAGGAGTATTTTAAATTCCATTGAATGCGTTTTTCTAACTACGCCAAATAGCGGACTTCCTGTTGGGCTGGGGTAAAAAGTCAGAGCATGAAGGATATATGAACCGATGAGATCTATAAGTGTACCGAGTTTCATATTATTTCATGCAAGCGTGTTTGATTTATGGACCAAGTTTTCGGACCCCGTTCCAGGGGGCGCTGTCGAGCCCCCCTGCCACGCCCGGGTACCAGCTTCAGTCCGGCTCTAATGGCCGCGGGTTCTGACCAGTGTGCAAAGTTTCAAGAGTTTTTGAGTATGTTAAGGGCCCCAAAAGCCCCCAAACCCTTGAAGAACAATAATAATAAAATATAGCTGCAAGCAGCGATTACGGGCCCAAGCCGGTGGCACCGCCACCCTGGTGCCTTTAGTTACACTAAAGGCACCGGGCTGGCGCTGCCACCGGCTTGGGCCCTCCATCGCTGCTTGCAGCTATATTTATTTATATATATATATATATATATATATATATATATATATATATATATAAAAAGCCGCCACCCCGTTGCCTTTCGGGTTCCTGTGCACGACGGGCAATAACGTAACCCCGCTTTGACTGTCGAGGAGAAGTCTGCTTTAGAGCTTGCATCAGTGTGAGTTAGAGGATGGATACCCGACCCGAGCCCGACGAGACCCGCCGGTACCCGACGGGCCGGGCCGGGTTCGGACAGATATTTAGAAATGATGTTCGGGTTCGGGTCGGGCTCGGTCACATCAGCGCGATAAGGCATTGAACATTTTAAATTTAAAACAGCTTATTATGTAGGTAGCCGATGTGCCTGATGCTTTCACTTGATGCAAACGTTCGTTTTTGTGATTAAAATACATGTAAAATATTACCATAACATCCGTCTTCCTGTGTGCGGACATTTGTTTATGTAGCCGTGACAACGAAACGCGTGCATAATGTGCGCGCGCCAGGTGTTAAGAGCGCTTGTTGCTCCGCGCGCTGATGCGCTTGTCCTGTTGACATTTCCGATTGCCTTCCTACAGTTGCTTAATAAAAGCGGGCTTTCCACACAAAAAAACGTACAATTGTCATTAGTATGAGAAAAAAATGGGATTTTAACTGTCGGGCTCGGGTCGGGCTCGAACATAAATATCTTTATGCCTGTCGGGCTCGGGTCCGGTTCGGTTACTGCTCTGTCGGACGCGGGCCGGGCTCGGACTGAAAAATTTGGCCCGATCCGCACTCTAGTGTGAGTCTTTCTGCTCCCCTCCAAACACACACAGAAAAGGGGGGGGGGGGGCTGTCTGTGTGTGTGCCCTCTCTCCCTTCCCCTCCCCCCCACTCCACACACACACACACACACACACAGAGAGAGAATGGCAGGGGGAACTCTGTCAGAGAGAGACAAAACCACATTCAAACCAAAATATCTGACTTCCTGTTGGTCGGAGCTAATGACTGTAAATGAGAAAGTTGTCCGGATCGATAAGCACAATATACAGACCGAGTTTTGTGACTGTAGGTAAAAATAACCCACCCACTTTAGTCAAAAGTATCTTGAAAGTAACACACTTCCTGCTGCCAGTTGGTGGCGCTATAACTTTGACTCACAATAGTCACATCCATGTGATCGCCCTCTTACAACAAACACACTGCTGAAGTTTCATCCAGATCAATTAATGTATGAAGACGTTATAACACATTGTGTTTTTCTTTTCTCGCCATAACTTCGTTTCCTCGCCACGGCCAAACCGTTTGAGATATCAAAAATCCGTCCGCAATTTAGCGTCCTCAATGTCTTGACTTCATGCTGACCGAGTTTGGTGGCGATAGGATAATTTTTCTTGGAGGAGTATATCAAATTCCAGGGGCATGCATTTTCATACAGCCCATAATAGCCGACTTCCTGTTGGACTGGCGTAAAACTTAGAGCACGAAAGTTGTTCGGCCCGATTAAATCTATATGTGTACCGAGTTTCATATTATTACATGCAAACGTGTTTGATATATGGACCAAGTTTTTCGGACCACGTTCAAGGGGGCGCTGTTGAGCTCCCCTGCCACGCCCGGGTACCAGCTTCAGCCCGGCCCTGATGGCCGCAGGTTCTGACCTGTGTGCAAAGTTTCAAGAGTTTTCGAGCACGTTAAGGGCCCCAAAAGTGCCCGAGAAGTCCCACACAGCAGAGAAAGGGTTAAAATAAAGCCCCCCTCCTCTCTCACACACACAGACACTGAGAGAGACTGGCAAAATTCCCATCAAATCACATTCAAACCAAAATATCTGACTTCCTGTTGGTCGGAGCTAATGACTGTAAATTAGAAAGTTGTCCGGCTCGGGGAGATAAATATAAATACCGATTTTTGTTACTGTAGGTAAAACTAATACCCCATTTTTGACTAAAGGTGGCGCTACTGAGCCCCTCCACCGCGCCCGTTTCTGAAACTTCACACATGCCTAGTACCTAATAAATCTGATATGCATGTTGAGTTTCATGCAATTTGAAGCATGTTAAGAGCCTCAAATGCACCCAAAAAGAATATAAAAGTTTAAAGCGTTGCCATGGCAACAGTATTTAAGATATCAATAATTCTTTCACAGGTCTACATCTGCCGTGTGTTTACATTATACACATAAAGTTTGAAGCAAATCGGGTAAAAATAAGAGGGTGAATTCAAAGCATTTTGAAAGTGACACACTTCCTGCTGCCAGTTGGTGGCGCTATAACTTTGACTCACAATAGTCACATCCATATGATCGGCCTGTTACAGCGAACACACTGCTGAAGTTTCATCAAGATCAGTTAATGTATGAGGATGTTATAACACACTTCCTGTTTCCAATATTCGCCATAAATTCGTTTCCTCGCCACGGCCAAACCGTTCGAGATATCAAAAATCCCCTGGCAATTTTTCATCCTCCATGTCTTGACTTCATGCACACCGAGTTTCGTGGTGATTGGTTAAATCGTCTAGGAGGAGTATTTTAAATTCCATTGCATGTGTTTTTTAAACTACGCCAAATAGCCGACTTCCTGTTGGGCTGGGGTAAAAAGTCAGAGCACGAAGGATATATGAACCGATGAGATCTATAAGTGTACCGAGTTTCATATTATTCCACGCAAGCGTGTTTGATTTATGGACCAAGTTTTCGGACCGCGTTCCAGGGGGCGCTGTCGAGCCCTCCTGCCACGCCCGGGTACCAGCTTCAGTCCAGCTCTAATGGCCGCGGGTTCTGACATTTGTGCAAAGTTTCAAGAGTTTTTGAGCACGTTAAGGCCCCCAAAAGTGCCCAAAAGGTAGTAATATAATAATAATAATAATAATAAATATAGCTGCAAGCAGCGATTACGGGCCCAAGCCGGTGGCACCGCCACCCTGGTGCCTTTAGTTACACTAAAGGCACCGGGCTGGCGCTGCCACCGGCTTGGGCCCTCCATCGCTGCTTGCAGCTATATTTATATATATATATATATATATATATATATATATATATATATATATATATATATATATATATATATATATAAAAAGCCGCCACCCCGTTGCCTTTCGGGTTCCTGTGCACGACGGGCAATAACGTAACCCCGCTTTGACTGTCGAGAAGAAGTCTGCTTTAGAGCTTGTATCAGTGTGAGTCTTTCTGCTCCCCTACAAACACACACAGAAAAGGGGGGGGGGGCTGTCTGTGTGTGTGCCCTCCCTCCTTCCCCCCCCTCCTCCTCCAGTATCTCACTGGACTAACACACACACACACACACACACAGAGAGAGAATGGCAGGGGGAACTCTGTCAGAGAGAGACAAAACCACATTCAAACCAAAATATCTGACTTCCTGTTGGTCGGAGCTAATGACTGTAAATGAGAAAGATGTCCGGATCGATAAGCACAATATACAGACCGAGTTTTGTGACTGTAGGTAAAAATAACCCCCCCACTTTAGTCAAAAGTATCTTGAAAGTAACACACTTCCTGCTGCCAGTTGGTGGCGCTATAACTTTGACTCACAATAGCCACATCCATGTGATAGCCCTCTTACAACAAACACACTGCTGAAGTTTCATCAAGATCAATAAATGTATGAAGACGTTATAACACATTGTGTTTTTCTTTTCTCGCCATAACTTTGTTTCCTCGCCACGGCCAAACCGTTCGAGATATCAAAAATCCGTCCGCAATTTAGCGTCCTCAATGTCTTTACTTCATGCTGACTGAGTTTGGTGGCGATAGGATAATTTTTCTTGGAGGAGTATATCAAATTCCAGGGGCATGCGTTTTCATACAACCCATAATAGCCGACTTCCTGTTGGACTGGCGTAAAACTTAGAGCACGAAAGTTGTTCGGCCCGATGATATCTAAATGTGTACCGAGTTTCATATTATTACATGCAAACGTGTTTGATATATGGACCAAGTTTTTCGGACCACGTTCAAGGGGGCGCTGTTGAGCTCCCCTGCCACGCCCGGGTACCAGCTTCAGTCCGGCTCTAATGGCCGCAGGTTCTGACCTGTGTGCAAAGTTTCAAGAGTTTTCGAGCACGTTAAGGGCCCCAAAAGTGCCCGAGAAGTCCCACACAGCAGAGAAAGGGTTAAAATAAAGCCCCCCTCCTCTCTCACACACACAGACACTGAGAGAGACTGGCAAAATTCCCATCAAATCACATTCAAACCAAAATATCTGACTTCCTGTTGGTCGGAGCCAATGACTGTAAATTAGAAAGTTGTCCGGCTCGGGGAGATAAATATAAATACCGATTTTTGTTACTGTAGGTAAAACTAATACCCCATTTTTGACTAAAGGTGGCGCTACTGAGCCCCTCCACCGCGCCCGTTTCTGAAACTTCACACATGCCTAGTACCTAATAAATCTGATATGCATGTTGAGTTTCATGCAATTTGAAGCATGTTAAGAGCCTCAAATGCACCCAAAAAGAATATTAAAGTTTGATGCGTTGCCATGGCAACAGTATTTAAGATATCAATAATCCTTTCACAGGTCTACATCTGCCGTGTGTTTACATTATACAGATGAAGTTTGAAGCAAATCGGGTAAAAATAAGAGGGTGATTTCAAAGCATTTTGAAAGTGACACACTTCCTGCTGCCAGTTGGTGGCGCTATAACTTTGACTCACAATAGTCACATCCATGTGATCGGCCTCTTACAGCGAACACACTGCTGAAGTTTCATCAAGATCAATTAATGCATGAGGATGTTATAACACACTTCCTGTTTCCAATATTCGCCATAAATTCGTTTCCTCGCCACGGCCAAACCGTTCGAGATATCAAAAATCCCCTCGCAATTTAGCATCCTCCATGTCTTGACTTCATGCACACCGAGTTTCGTGGCGATTGGTTGAATCGTCTAGGAGGAGTATTTTAAATTCCATTGCATGTGTTTTTTAAACTACGCCAAATAGCCGACTTCCTGTTGGACTGGGGTAAAAAGTCAGAGCACGAAGGATATATGAACCGATGAGATCTATAAGTGTACCGAGTTTCATATTATTACACGCAAGCGTGTTTGATTTATGGACCAAGTTTTCGGACCCCGTTCCAGGGGGCGCTGTCGAGCCCCCCTGCCACGCCCGGGTACCAGCTTCAGTCCGGCTGTAATGGCCGCGGGTTCTGACCAGTGTGCAAAGTTTCAAGAGTTTTTGAGCACGTTAAGAGACCCAAAAGCCCCCAAACCCTTGAAGAACAATAATAAATATAGCTGCAAGCAGCGATTACGGGCCCAAGCCGGTGGCACCGCCACCCTGGTGCCTTTAGTTACACTAAAGGCACCGGGGTGGCGGTGCCCCCGGCTTGGGCCCTCCATCGCTGCTTGCAGCTATATTTATTTATTTATATATATATATATATATATATATATATATTAGGGCTGTAACGATTTACGATATTAAACCGAAATCGCGACATTCAGATCCACGAACCTGTGTCGCGGTATGAGAATGCAGATCGCGATCGACACACCCCTTCCCAGACTTATCTTTCTCGTCCAGAATAGATCCTAGGGCTGTGACGGTCTTTTACATATTAGGTATGGGAATTTCAAGCAAAAATAATATAATATTCGAAGATCGCTGGGTATCATTTGATTATTATTCAAAAATCGCACCTCTCCCCCACACGCACACATGCAGGCGCGCGCGCGAGCACACACACACACACACACACACACACACACACACACAAGCAAACACCAGAGCAAGTGAGCAAAGCGCGCGGTGTTTGCTTGTATATGTGTGTGTGTGTGTGTGTGTGGCACCGGCGCGCGCGTGAACTGGAGCTATCACCTCATAAACGAATCGAAACTTAGAAAGCTTGAAATACTTTTACTTGATTTAACGTTAATTCAAAACATAAAGAAATGGCGGCTTAGGCTAATTCGTAGGAAGTGTGCATTTCTCTATATAGGCGCGTTCACTTTGTGGCAAGCGTTATTCCTGCGCTTGAGATGCGGAATAGGCAATATATTATTTGTGGTTTACAGCACAGACAGTAAGCCTCGGTTACCTCAGAAGAATTTTTAACATGCTCGAATCATCTCCACAATGGAGTATAGTTCTGTTTGTTTTTCAAAAGTATTTTGTTACAGCTAGAGTTATAGCTAGCTATTTATTTATTTATTTGGCTTTTAAAATCCTCCCTCCTCGCAAGAATCGCGGTTTGTATCGAATCGTGGGTCAGAAATCGGGATACGAACCGAATCGTGGGTTTGCTGTATCGTTACAGCCCTAATATATATATATATATATATATATATATATATATATATATATATATATATATATATATATAAAAAGCCGCCACCCCGTTGCCTTTCGGGTTCCTGTGAACGACGGGCAATAACGTAACCCCGCTTTGACTGTCGAGAGGGCAATATAGCCCTATGGATCACTCGATTTTATTTAACCAAATATTTTTTTAACAAAATATGTTATTTATCTGATTCATCCAACCCTATACTGCACTCTTTTACTAATACTATATTATATTTCATCGTTTTCATGTCTTGCCCTCAAACATATCTGTTTAATCTGCTTATTTTTAAGTTACACATAATACATTGATTGAAAAAGAAACTCAAACTTTTTGTTAATGGTAATATTATTTGATACAGAAATAAATAAGTGAGACTGTGGGAGTGAGGGGAGGGTAATGACAGCCAAAGGGAGACAGAGACAGATAACTTTTGAAACTAAAAAAATGACATCCTAACTTTGATAATGTTTAAATATACATAAAAATGCAGCATATAATTAATTGAAATTAGTGTACTTTAAAACACTTGTTTAAAATAAAAAAACACATTTATACATAGTATAAAACACTAGATGGAACAATTGTTCATAGTCTTTCTGCTCCCCTCCCCACACACACAGACAGGGGGGCTGTCTGTGTGTGTGCCCTCCCTCCCCTCCCCACACAGACACACACACACACACACACATAATGGCAGGGGGAACTCTGTCAGAGAGAGGCAGAGAGAGACAAAACCACATTCAAACCAAAATATCTGACTTCCTGTTGGTCGGAGCTAATGACTGTAAATGAGAAAGTTGTCCGGCTCGATGTGCACAATATACATACCAAGTTTTGTGACTTTAGGTAAAACTAACCCCCCCACTTTTGTCAAAAGTAACACACTTCCTGCTGCCAGTTGGTGGCGCTATAACTTTGACTCACATTAGTTACATCCATGTGATCGGCCTCTTACAATGAACACACTGCTGAAGTTTCATCAAGATCAATTAATGTATGAAGACGTTATAACACATCGTGTTTCTCTTTTCTCGCCATAATTTCGTTTCCTCGCCACGGCCAAACCGTTCGAGATATCAAAAATCCGTGCGCAATTTAGAATCCTCAATGTCTTGACTTCATGCTGACCGAGTTTGGTTGCGATTGGATGAATTTTCTAGCAAGAGTGTTTCAAATTCCAGGGGCATGCGTTTTCATACCACCCACAATAGCCGACTTCCTGTTGGACTGGCGTAAAACTTAGAGCACGAAAGTTGTTCGGCCCGATGAGATCTAAATGTGTACCGAGTTTCATATTATTACATGCAAGCGTGTTTGATATACGGACAAGTGTTCGAATCCCATTAAAGGGGGCGCTGTCGAGCCCCCCTGCCACGCCCGGGTACCAGCTTCAGCCCGGCCCTGATGGCTGCGGGTTCTGACCTGTGTGCAAAATTTCAAGAGTTTTCGAGCACGTTAAGGGCCCCAAAAGTGCCCGAGATTTTGCACACAGCAGAGAAAGGGTTAAACTAAACTAGCCCCCCTCCTCACACACACACACACAGACGCAGAGGGGCAGAGGGAAAATGCTCCTAAAAGTACACATTCAAACCAAAATATCTGACTTCCTGTTGGTCGGAGCTAATGAGTGTAAATTAGAAAGTTGTCCGGCTCGGGGAGATAAATATAGATACCGATTTTGGTTACTGTAGGTAAAACTAATACCCCATTTTTGACTAAAGGTGGCGCTACTGAGCCCCTTACCACGCCCGTTTCTGAAACTTCACACAAGTGTACTAGGCAATAAATGTGATATGCATGTTGAGTTTCATGCAATTTGAAGTATGTTAAGAGCCTCAAATGCATCCAAAAAGAATATAAAAGTTTAAAGCGTTGCCATGGCGACAGTATTAAAGATATCAATAATCCTTTCACAGGTCTACATCTGTCGTGTGTTTACATTATACAGATGAAGTTTGAAGCAAATCGGGTAAAAATAAGAGGGTGAATTCAAAGCATTTTGAAAGTGACACACTTCCTGCTGCCAGTTGGTGGCGCTATAACTTTGACTCACAATAGTCACATCCATGTGATCGGCCTCTTACAGCGAACACACTGCTGACGTTTCATCAAGATCAGTTAATGTATGCAGAAGTTATAACACACTTCCTGTTTCCAATATTCGCCATAAATTCGTTTCCTCGCCACGGCCAAACCGTTCGAGATATCAAAAATCCCCTCGCAATTTTTCATCCTCCATGTCTTGACTTCATGCACACCGAGTTTCGTGGCGATTGGTTGAATCGTCTAGGAGGAGTATTTTAAATTCCATTGAATGCGTTTTTCTAACTACCCCAAATAGCCGACTTCCTGTTGGGCTGGGGTAAAAAGTCAGAGCACGAAGGATATATGAACCGATGAGATCTATAAGTGTACCGAGTTTCATATTATTTCATGCAAGCGTGTTTGATTTATGGACCAAGTTTTCGGACCCCGTTCCAGGGGGCGCTGTCGAGCCCCCCTGCCACGCCCGGGTACCAGCTTCAGTCCGGCTCTAATGGCCGCGGGTTCTGACCAGTGTGCAAAGTTTCAAGAGTTTTTGAGCACGTTAAGAGACCCAAAAGTGCCCGAATAGTCGTAAGAAAAATAATAATAAATATATATATATATATATATATATATATAAATATAGCTGCAAGCAGCGATTACGGGCCCAAGCCGGTGGCACCGCCACCCTGGTGCCTTTAGTTACACTAAAGGCACCGGGGTGGCGGTGCCCCCGGCTTGGGCCCTCCATCGCTGCTTGCAGCTATATTTATATATATATATATATATATATATATATAAAGCCGCCACCTCTTTGCCTTTCGGGTTCCTGTAAACGACGGGCAATAACGTAACCCGCTTTGACTGTCGGAGGGCAATATAGCCCTATGTATCACTCGATTTTATTTAACCAAATGTTTTTTTAACAAAATATGTTATTTATGTGATTCATCCAACCCTATACTGCACTCCTTTACTAATACTATATTATATTTCATCGTTTTCATGTCTTGCCCTCAAACATATCTGTTTAATCTGCTTATTTTTAAGTTACACATAATACATTGATTGAAAAAGAAACTCAAACTTTTTGTTAATGGTAATATTATTTGATACAGAAAGAAATAAGTGAGACTGTGGGAGTGAGGGGAGGGTAATGACAGCCAAAGGGAGACAGAGACAGATAACTTTTGAAACAAAAAAAATGACATCCTAACTTTGATAATGTTTAAATATACATAAAAATGCAACATATAATTAATTGAAATTAGTGTACTTTAAAACACTTGTTTAAAATAAAAAAAACATTTATACATAGTATAAAACACTAGATGGCACAATTGTTCATAGTCTTTCTGCTCCCCTCCCCACACACACAGACAGGGGGGCTGTCTGTGTGTGTGCCCTCCCTCCCCTCCCCACACAGACACACACAGGGGGGGCTGTCTATGTGTGTGTGTGTGCCCTCCCTCCCCTCCCCACACAGACACACACACAGACACACACACAGACACACACACAGACACACAGACACACACACACACACACACACACACACACACACACACACACACACACACACACACAGAATGGCTGGGGGAACTCTGTCAGAGAGAGGCAGAGAGAGACAAAACCACATTCAAACCAAAATATCTGACTTCCTGTTGGTCGGAGCTAATGACTGCAAATTAGAAAGTTGTCCGGCTCGATGTGCACAATATACATACCAAGTTTTGTGACTGTAGGTAAAACTAACCGCCCCCACTTTTGTCAAAAGTAACACACTTCCTGCTGCCAGTTGGTGGCGCTATAACTTTGACTCACATTAGTTACATCCATGTGATCGGCCTCTTACAACAAACACACTGCTGAAGTTTCATCAAGATCAATAAATGTATGAAGACGTTATAACACATTGTGTTTTTCTTTTCTCGCCATAACTTCGTTTCCTCGCCACGGCCAAACCGTTCGAGATATCAAAAATCCGTCCGCAATTTAGCGTCCACAATGTCTTGACTTCATGCTGACCGAGTTTGGTGAAGATCAAATTAAATTTCTTGGAGGAGTATATAAAATTCCAGGGGCGTGCGTTTTCATACAACCCATAATAGCCGACTTCCTGTTGGGCTGGCGTAAAACTTAGAGCACGAAAGTTGTTCGGCCCGATGAGATCTATATGTGTACCGAGTTTCATACTAATTCATGCAATATTCAGTTTGATATATGGACCAAGTTTTCGGACCCCGTTAAAGGGGGCGCTGTTGAGCCCCCCTGCCACGCCCGGGTACCAGCTTCAGCCCGGCCCTGATGGCCGCAGGTTCTGACCTGTGTGCAAAGTTTCAAGAGTTTTCGAGCACGTTAAGGGCCCCAAAAGTGCCCGAGAAGTCCCACACAGCAGAGAAAGGGTTAAAATAAAGCCCCCCTCCTCTCTCACACACACAGACACTGAGAGAGACTGGCAAAATTCCCATCAAATCACATTCAAACCAAAATATCTGACTTCCTGTTGGTCGGAGCTAATGACTGTAAATTAGAAAGTTGTCCGGCTCGGGGAGATAAATATAAATACCGATTTTTGTTACTGTAGGTAAAACTAATACCCCATTTTTGACTAAAGGTGGCGCTACTGAGCCCCTTACCACGCCCGTTTCTGAAACTTTGCACAAGTGTACTAGGCAATAAATGTAAAGTGTCTGTCGAGTTTCATGCAATTTCAAGCATGCTAAGAGTCTCAAAAACTTTAAAAAAGAATATTAAAGTTTGCTGCGTTGCCATGGCAACAGTATTTAAGATATCAATAATCCTTTCACAGGTCTACATCTGCCGTGTGTTTACATTATACACATAAAGTTTGAAGCAAATCGGGTAAAAATAAGAGGGTGATTTTAAAGCATTTTGAAAGTGACACACTTCCTGCTGCCAGTTGGTGGCGCTATAACTTTGACTCACAATAGTCACATCCATGTGATCGGCTTCTTACAGCGAACACACTGCTGAAGTTTCATCCAGATCAATTAATGTATGAGGATGTTATAACACACTTCCTGTTTCCAATATTCGCCATAAATTCGTTTCCTCGCCACGGCCAAACCGTTCGAGATATCAAAAATCCCCTGGCAATTTTTCATCCTCCATGTCTTGACTTCATGCACACCGAGTTTCGTGGTGATTGGTTGAATTTTCTAGGAGGAGTATTTTAAATTCCATTGCATGTGTTTTTTAAACTACGCCAAATAGCCGACTTCCTGTTGGGCTGGGGTAAAAAGTCAGAGCACGAAGGATATATGAACCGATGAGATCTATAAGTGTACCGAGTTTCATATTATTACACGCAAGCGTGTTTGATTTATGGACCAAGTTTTCGGACCGCGTTCCAGGGGGCGCTGTCGAGCCCCCCTGCCACGCCCGGGTACCAGCTTCAGTCCGGCTCTAATGGCCGCGGGTTCTGACATTTGTGCAAAGTTTCAAGAGTTTTTGAGCACGTTAAGAGACCCAAAAGTGCCCGAATAGTCGTAAGAAAAATAATAATAATAATAATAATAATAATAATAATAATAATAATAATAATAATAATAATCCGAAGGAAAACAATAGGGCCTTCGCCTTTTCAAGGCTTGGGCCCTAAATATAGCTGCAAGCAGCGATTACGGGCCCAAGCCGGTGGCACCGCCACCCTGGTGCCTTTAGTTACACTAAAGGCACCGGGCTGGCGCTGCCACCGGCTTGGGCCCTCCATCGCTGCTTGCAGCTATATTTATTTTTATATATATATATATATATATATATATATATATATATATATATATAAAAAGCCGCCACCCCGTTGCCTTTCGGGTTCCTGTGCACGACGGGCAATAACGTAACCCCGCTTTGACTGTCGAGAAGAAGTCTGCTTTAGAGCTTGCATCAGTGTGAGTTAGAGGATGGATACCCGACCCGAGCCCGACGGGCCGGGCCGGGTTCGGACAGATATTTAGAAATGATGTTCGGGTTCGGGTCGGGCTCGGTCACATCAGCGCGATAAGGCATTGAACATTTTAAATTTAAAACAGCTTATTATGTAGGTAGCCGATGTGCCTGATGCTTTCACTTGATGCAAACGTTCGTTTTTGTGATTAAAATACATGTAAAATATTACCATAATATCCGTCTTCCTGTGTGCGGACATTTGTTTATGTAGCCGTGACAACGAAACGCGTGCATAATGTGCGCGCGCCAGGTGTTAAGAGCGCTTGTTGCTCCGTGCGCTGATGCGCTTGTCCTGTTGACATTTCCGATTGCCTTCCTACAGTTGCTTAATAAAAGCGGGCTTTCCACACAAACAAACGTACAATTGTCATTAGTATGAGAAAAAAATGGGATTTTAACTGTCGGGCTCGGGTCGGGCTCGAACATAAATATCTTTATGCCTGTCGGGCTCGGGTCGGGTTCGGTTACTGCTCTGTCGGACGCGGGCCGGGCTAGGACTGAAAAATTCGACCCGATCCGCACTCTAGTGTGAGTCTTTCTGCTCCCCTCCAAACACACACAGAAAAGGGGGGGGGCTGTCTGTGTGTGTGCCCTCCCTCCCTCCCTCCCTCCCCTCCCCACACAGACACACACACACAGACACACACACACACACACACACACACACACACACAGAGAATGGCAGGGGGAACTCTGTCAGAGAGAGACAAAACCACATTCAAACCAAAATATCTGACTTCCTGTTGGTCGGAGCTAATGACTGTAAATGAGAAAGTTGTCCGGATCGATAAGCACAATATACAGACCGAGTTTTGTGACTGTAGGTAAAAATAACCCACCCACTTTAGTCAAAAGTATCTTGAAAGTAACACACTTCCTGCTGCCAGTTGGTGGCGCTATAACTTTGACTCACAATAGTCACATCCATGTGATCGCCCTCTTACAACAAACACACTGCTGAAGTTTCATCAAGATCAATAAATGTATGAAGACGTTATAACACATTGTGTTTTTCTTTTCTCGCCATAACTTCGTTTCCTCGCCACGGCCAAACCGTTCGAGATATCAAAAATCCGTCCGCAATTTAGCGTCCTCAATGTCTTGACTTCATGCTGACCGAGTTTGGTGGCGATAGGATAATTTTTCTTGGAGGAGTATATCAAATTCCAGGGGCATGCATTTTCATACAGCCCATAATAGCCGACTTCCTGTTGGACTGGCGTAAAACTTAGAGCACGAAAGTTGTTCGGCCCGATTAAATCTATATGTGTACCGAGTTTCATATTATTACATGCAAACGTGTTTGATATATGGACCAAGTTTTTCGGACCACGTTCAAGGGGGCGCTGTTGAGCTCCCCTGCCACGCCCGGGTACCAGCTTCAGCCCAGCCCTGATGGCCGCAGGTTCTGACCTGTGTGCAAAGTTTCAAGAGTTTTCGAGCACGTTAAGGGCCCCATAAGTGCCCGAGAAGTCCCACACAGCAGAGAAAGGGTTAAAATAAAGCCCCCCTCCTCTCTCTCACACACAGACACTGAGAGAGACTGGCAAAATTCCCATCAAATCACATTCAAACCAAAATATCTGACTTCCTGTTGGTCGGAGCTAATGACTGTAAATTAGAAAGTTGTCCGGCTCGGGGAGATAAATATAAATACCGATTTTTGTTACTGTAGGTAAAACTAATACCCCATTTTTGACTAAAGGTGGCGCTACTGAGCCCCTCCACCGCGCCCGTTTCTGAAACTTCACACATGCCTAGTACCTAATAAATCTGATATGCATGTTGAGTTTCATGCAATTTGAAGCATGTTAAGAGCCTCAAATGCACCCAAAAAGAATATAAAAGTTTAAAGCATTGCCATGGCAACAGTATTTAAGATATCAATAATTCTTTCACAGGTCTACATCTGCCGTGTGTTTACATTATACACATAAAGTTTGAAGCAAATCGGGTAAAAATAAGAGGGTGATTTTAAAGCATTTTGAAAGTGACACACTTCCTGCTGCCAGTTGGTGGCGCTATAACTTTGACTCACAATAGTCACATCCATGTGATCGCCCTCTTACAGCGAACACACTGCTGAAGTTTCATCAAGATCAGTTAATGTATGAGGATGTTATAACACAATTCCTGTTTCCAATATTCGCCATAAATTCGTTTCCTCGCCACGGCCAAACCGTTCGAGATATCAAAAATCCCCTCGCAATTTTTCATCCTTCATGTCTTGACTTCATGCACACCGAGTTTCGTGGTGATTGGTTGAATTTTCTAGGAGGAGTATTTTAAATTCCATTGCATGTGTTTTTTAAACTACGCCAAATAGCCGACTTCCTGTTGGGCTGGGATAAAAAGTCAGAGCACGAAGGATATATGAACCGATGAGATCTATAAGTGTACCGAGTTTCATATTATTACACGCAAGCGTGTTTGATTTATGGACCAAGTTTTCGGACCGCGTTCCAGGGGGCGCTGTCGAGCCCCCCTGCCACGCCCGGGTCCCAGCTTCAGTCCGGCTCTAATGGCCGCGGGTTCTGACATTTGTGCAAAGTTTCAAGAGTTTTTGAGCACGTTAAGGCCCCCAAAAGTGCCCAAAAGGTAGTAATATAATAATAATAAATAAATATAGCTGCAAGCAGCGATTACGGGCCCAAGCCGGTGGCACCGCCACCCTGGTGCCTTTAGTTACACTAAAGGCACCGGGCTGGCGCTGCCACCGGCTTGGGCCCTCCATCGCTGCTTGCAGCTATATTTATTTATATTTATATATATATATATATATATATATATATATATATATATATAAAAAGCCGCCACCCCGTTGCCTTTCGGGTTCCTGTGCACGACGGGCAATAACGTAACCCCGCTTTGACTGTCGAGAAGAAGTCTGCTTTAGAGCTTGTATCAGTGTGAGTCTTTCTGCTCCCCTCCAAACACACACAGAAAAGGGGGGGGGGCTGTCTGTGTGTGTGCCCTCCCTCCCTCCCTCCCCACACACACACACACACACACACACACACACACACACACACACACACACACACACACACACACACACACAGAGAATGGCAGGGGGAACTCTGTCAGAGAGAGACAAAACCACATTCAAACCAAAATATCTGACTTCCTGTTGGTCGGAGCTTATGACTGTAAATGAGAAAGTTGTCCGGATCGATAAGCACAATATAGAGACCGAGTTTTGTGACTGTAGGTAAAAATAACCCACCCACTTTAGTCAAAAGTATCTTGAAAGTAACACACTTCCTGCTGCCAGTTGGTGGCGCTATAACTTTGACTCACAATAGTCACATCCATGTGATCGCCCTCTTACAACAAACACACTGCTGAAGTTTCATCAAGATCAATAAATGTATGAAGACGTTATAACACATTGTGTTTTTCTTTTCTCGCCATAACTTTGTTTCCTCGCCACGGCCAAACCGTTCGAGATATCAAAAATCCGTCCGCAATTTAGCGTCCTCAATGTCTTGACTTCATGCTGACCGAGTTTGGTGGCGATAGGATAATTTTTCTTGGAGGAGTATATCAAATTCCAGGGGCATGCATTTTCATACAGCCCATGATAGCCGACTTCCTGTTGGACTGGCGTAAAACTTAGAGCACGAAAGTTGTTCGGCCCGATTAAATCTATATGTGTACCGAGTTTCATATTATTACATGCAAACGTGTTTGATATATGGACCAAGTTTTTCGGACCACGTTCAAGGGGGCGCTGTTGAGCCCCCCTGGCACGCCCGGGTACCAGCTTCAGCCCAGCCCTGATGGCCGCAGGTTCTGACCTGTGTGCAAAGTTTCAAGAGTTTTCGAGCACGTTAAGGGCCCCAAAAGTGCCCGAGAAGTCCCACACAGCAGAGAAAGGGTTAAAATAAAGCCCCCCTCCTCTCTCACACACACAGACACTGAGAGAGACTGGCAAAATTCCCATCAAATCACATTCAAACCAAAATATCTGACTTCCTGTTGGTCGGAGCTAATGACTGTAAATTAGAAAGTTGTCCGGCTCGGGGAGATAAATATAAATACCGATTTTTGTTACTGTAGGTAAAACTAATACCCCATTTTTGACTAAAGGTGGCGCTACTGAGCCCCTTACCACGCCCGTTTCTGAAACTTCACACATGCCTAGTACCTAATAAATCTGATATGCATGTTGAGTTTCATGCAATTTGAAGCATGTTAAGAGCCTCAAATGCACCCAAAAAGAATATAAAAGTTTAAAGCGTTGCCATGGCAACAGTATTTAAGATATCAATAATTCTTTCACAGGTCTACATCTGCCGTGTGTTTACATTATACACATAAAGTTTGAAGCAAATCGGGTAAAAATAAGAGGGTGAATTCAAAGCATTTTGAAAGTGACACACTTCCTGCTGCCAGTTGGTGGCGCTATAACTTTGACTCACAATAGTCACATCCATGTGATCGGCCTCTTACAGCGAACACACTGCTGAAGTTTCATCAAGATCAGTTAATGTATGAGGATGTTATAACACACTTCCTGTTTCCAATATTCGCCATAAATTCGTTTCCTCGCCACGGCCAAACCGTTCGAGATATCAAAAATCCCCTCGCAATTTATCATCCTCCATGTCTTGACTTCATGCACACCGAGTTTCGTGGTCATCCGATGAATTCTCTAGGACAAGTGTTTCAAATGCCAGAACATGCGTTTCCATACAGCCCATAATAACCGACTTCCTGTTGGACTGGCGTAAAACTTAGAGCACGAAAGTTGTTCGGCCCGATGAGATCTATACGTGTACCGAGTTTCATATTATTACATGCAAGCGTGTTTGAGATATGGACATGTTTTTGAATCCCATTCCAGGGGGCGCTGGCGAGCCCCCCTGCCACGCCCGGGTCCCAGCTTCAGTCGGGCCCTAATGGCCGCGGGTTCTGACATTTGTGCAAAGTTTCAAGAGTTTTTGAGCACGTTAAGGCCCCCATAAGTGCCCAAAAGGTAGTAATATAATAATAATAAAGAAGAAGAAGAAGAATAAATAATAATCCCAAGAAAAACAATAGGGCCTTCGCCTTTTCAAGGCTTGGGCCCTAATAATAATAATAGTTAAGAAGAATAATCCTTTGGAAAACAATAGGGCCTTCGCCTTTTCAAGGCTTGGGCCCTAATAAAATATATATATAAATAAATAAATATAGCTGCAAGCAGCGATTACGGGCCCAAGCCGGTGGCACCGCCACCCTGGTGCCTTTAGTTACACTAAAGGCACCGGGCTGGCGCTGCCACCGGCTTGGGCCCTCCATCGCTGCTTGCAGCTATATTTATTTATTTATATATATATATATATATATATATATATATATATATATATATATATATATATATAAACCGCCACCCCGGTGCCTTTAGGGTTATTGTGCACAACGGGCAATAACGTATCTCCGCTTTAGAGCTTGCATCAGTGTGGGTTCTGCAAAAGTGCGCATCGAGGGCGTGAGCACCGTTCTGAAACCTAAAATGAAAAATTAGACACCCTACAGTCTCATGGACTTAACGGACACATGAAATCAGCAGCCATTGTAAGTACACATGATCAAAAATTCATATGAAGTGTGGTATATATATATATATATATATATATATATATATATATATATTACATTAAATTTTTTAAGGGACAAGACAGAGAATTTGACTTGCCTGACCTGATTAGAACAGTGAAAAAAAATGAAAAAAATGGGTTGTGCAAAGGCGCATTTTTTGCTAGATTTTAAAAAAAGTTTAAATATATCAAAACAGAAAGATTTTTTTACATTGAAAAGCGTGCAATGAAAAACAGGAATAGGGGAGGGGAATGACAGACAGAGGGAGACAGAGAACTTTTGAAACTAAAAAAATAACATCCTAACTTTGACAGAAAGTAGTCTTTGATAATGTTTAAATATACATAAAAATGCAGCATTAAATTAATTGAAATTAGTATACTTTAAAACACTTGTTTAAAAGAAAAAACACATTTATACATAGTATAAAACACTAGATGGCACAATATACCTATTTTTAATAGTCTTTCTGCCCCCCTCCCCACACAGACAAACACAGGAGGGGCTGTCTGTGTGTGTGGCTGCGATGTCAAGATTGCAGTGTGTGTGTGTGTGTGTGTGTGTGTGTGTGTGTGTGTGTGTGTGTGTGTGTGTGTGTGTGTGTGTGTGTGTGTGTGTGTGTGTGTGTGTGTGTGTGTGTGTGTGTGTACGAGGATCGATCGAAAAATGGAGACATAAAAACATACTCCGTCATTTTGTTCATACAGAACATCATTCAAACTGCAAAGTGTTTACTTATATTTGTGTACACTTGCAATAAAACCCAACATTGTGCTTTTGTTAAACTAAACTCTTGTCAAACTGTAACATACAAATGTCACCCAACAAAAATCACACACACACACACACACACACACACACACACACACACACACACACACACACACACACAACAATGTTGACTGTTTTTGTTCTGTTTCAGCAGCGAAAATAGTTTTAACAAAGATCACAGCAGAACCATCGCGCATCTCAGTGTTTTTTCATTAGTGAATGATTCCGCATTTTGAAAGAATCGCTTGACTCAAAGATTCAATGATCAATCCATAAAGATCTGTGTCATTCATGAATGACTCAGTCGTTCGAACGACTCGTTTGAACGAATGAATCAATGACTCGCTCATTAAGACGGTCGCCTGGCGACACCTATAGGAGGTTTAGTGTTATGTTTAAAAGTAGCCTTTCATTCTTTGCAACGATCGTTAATTAACTTATATTTAAAACAATCTTATAACATTATTTAATGCATTGTTATTTTTCAGTGTAAAATATTTAATTTGATCAGCCACAGGGTAGGCTAACAGTCCTATAGTGTCTTATTATTCTAAATAATTTAATTTATAGATCAAATTTAGAAATTAAAAATGAACTATGAAGCATACATTTATTAAGAGTAGGGTGTGACTAGGTATAGATATTACAATATACAGATATTCAAATATAGTGGGCACTAGCCTATTAAAACCTGAACGTGTCCGCTTAATAAATCGTGAGCTGAATGAGTCGCAGCAAACATCAGCACAAGGAGTCCAATTTCATTAATCATGGGTGAAAAGCTGACTGAAAAGATTAAGAATAATAGGCTATTGAACACGCAATTCAAGCAATCCCACCCCCGAAATGGTGCTATGTTTAAAATTAAACGAAATGCTCACGGCTGCACGGGCAATAACGCGTTCACGGCGAGGAACGAGCAGAACAGAGTGAATGTGTTTTAGTTCATTCCTACTGGACGTCCAGTACTTACTTTGGCTTTTAAGTTAGCGATTTAAAAGCCCCCACTTTAATTGCACATCGATTAACCGGTTGGAAAATATTCTAACAGTCACTATTTATATAGATACAATATACAATGGGCCTACCCGATTTTGACCACAAGAGGGCAGTATTGCCCTATGTATGACTTATTTGTTGACTAAAAAGCGCATTCTGGCTGTTTTTTAACTTATACATAATTCTTAAATTGAAAAAAAAGAACAAAATGGGTTTAGTTCTGTTATTTGTATACTTTTATATAGAACTAAATGGTGTATAATAAAAATTTTAGAAGATATGAGGCTTTTAGTGTTTCCTTTTTTGGACATTACTTTAATCCCTCGCCATAGCAAAACCATTTGAGATATTTAATATCTGTTCACAATTTAGCATCTTTAATGTATTTTCATCATGTTGAAAAAGTTTGGTGTGAATAAAATAAACCACCGCTGAAAAACTAAGTCTAAAATGTACCTCAAATCACATTCAAACCAAAATATCTGACTTCTTGTTGGTCGGAGCTAATGACTGTAAATTAGAAAGTAGTCCGGATCGAAGAGAAGAATATACGCACCGAGTTTGGTTACTGTAGGTAAAACTAATACCCCATTTTTGACTAAAGGTGGCGCTACTGAGCCCCTTACCACGCCCGTTTCTGAAACTTCGCACAAGTGTACTATGCATTAAATGTCAAATGCATGTTGAGTTTCATGCAATTTGAACCATGTTAAGAGCCTCAAATGCATCCAAAAAGAATATAAAAGTTTAAAGCGTTGCCATGGCGACAGTATTAAAGATATCAATAATCCTTTCACAGGTCTACATCTGTCGTGTGTTTACATTATACAGATGAAGTTTGAAGCAAATCGGGTAAAAATAAGAGGGTGAATTCAAAGCATTTTGAAAGTGACACACTTCCTGCTACCAGTAGGTGGCGCTATAACTTTGACTCACAATAGTCACATCCATGTGATCGGCTTCTTACAACGAACACACTGCTGAAGTTTCATCAAGATCAGTTAATGTATGAGGATGTTATAACACACTTCCTGTTTCCAATATTCGCCATAAATTCGTTTCCTCGCCACGGCCAAACCGTTCGAGATATCAAAAATCCCCTCGCAATTTAGCATCCTCCATGTCTTGACTTCATGCACACCGAGTTTCGTGGTCATCCGATGAATTCTCTAGGACAAGTGTTTCAAATGCCAGAACATGCGTTTCCATACAGCCCATAATAACCGACTTCCTGTTGGACTGGCGTAAAACTTAGAGCACGCAAGTTGTTCGGCCCGATGAGATCTATACGTGTACCGAGTTTCATATTATTACATGCAAGCGTGTTTGAGATATGGACATGTTTTTGAATCCCATTCCAGGGGGCGCTGGCGAGCCCCCCTGCCACGCCCGGGTCCCAGCTTCAGTCGGGCCCTAATGGCCGCGGGTTCTGACATTTGTGCAAAGTTTCAAGAGTTTTTGAGCACGTTAAGGCCCCCAAAAGTGCCCAAAAGGTAGTAAAATAATAATAATAAAGAATAATAAATAATAATCCGAAGAAAAACAATAGGGCCTTCGCCTTTTCAAGGCTTGGGCCCTAATAATAATCCTTTGGAAAACAATAGGGCCTTCGCCTTTTCAAGGCTTGGGCCCTAAATATAGCTGCAAGCAGCGATTACGGGCCCAAGCCGGTGGCACCGCCACCCTGGTGCCTTTAGTTACACTAAAGGCACCGGGCTGGCGCTGCCACCGGCTTGGGCCCTCCATCGCTGCTTGCAGCTATATATATATATATATATATATATATATATATATATATATATATATATATATATAAAAAGCCGCCACCCCGTTGCCTTTCGGGTTCCTGTGCACGACGGGCAATAACGTAACCCCGCTTTGACTGTCGAGAAGAAGTCTGCTTTAGAGCTTGTATCAGTGTGAGTCTTTCTGCTCCCCTCCAAACACACACAGAAAAGGGGGGGGGGGGCTGTCTGTGTGTGTTTGACTCACAATAGCCACATCCATGTGATAGCCCTCTGCTGAAGTTTCATCAAGATCAATAATATCATGTTTGATATATGGACAAGTGTTCGAATCCCATTCCAGGGGGCGCTGTCGAGCCCCCATGCCACGCCCAGGTACCAGCTTCAACCCGGCCCTGATGGCCGTGGGTTCTGACCTGTGTGCAAAGTTTGAAGAGTTTTTGAGCACGTCAAGGGCCCCATAAGTGCCCGAGAAGTCACACACAGCAGAGAAAGGGTTAACATAAAGCCCCCCTCCTCTCTCACACACACAGACACTGAGAGAGACCCATTCAAACCAAAATATCTGACTTCCTGTTGGTCGGGGCTAATGAGTGTAAATTAGAAAGTTGTCCGGATCGAAGAGAAGAATATACGTACCGAGTTTGGTTACTGTAGGTGAAACTAATACCCCATTTTTGACTAAAGGTGGCGCTACTGAGCCCCTTACCACGCCCGTTTCTGAAACTTCGCACAAGTGTACTAGGCAATAAATGTGATATGCATGTTGAGTTTCATTTAATTTGAAGCATGTTAAGAGCCTCAAATGCATCCAAAAAGAATATAAAAGTTTAAAGCGTTGCCATGGCGACAGTATTAAAGATATCAATAATCCTTTCACAGGTCTACATCTGTCGTGTGTTTACATTATACAGATGAAGTTTGAAGCAAATCGGGTAAAAATAAGAGGGTGAATTCAAAGCATTTTGAAAGTGACACACTTCCTGCTGCCAGTTGGTGGCGCTATAACTTTAACTCACAATAGTCACATCCATGTGATCGGCCTCTTACAACGAACACACTGCTGAGGTTTCATCCAGATCAATTAATGTATGAGGATGTTATAACACACTTCCTGTTTCCAATATTCGCCATAAATTTGTTTCCTCACCACGGCCAAACCGTTCGAGATATCAAAAATCCCCTCGCAACTTTTCATCCTCCATGTCTTGACTTCATGCTAACCGAGTTTCGTGGTGATTGTTTGAATCGTCTAGGAGGAGTATTTTAAATTCCATTGCATGTGTTTTTTAAACTACGCCAAATAGCCGACTTCCTGTTGGGCTGGGGTAAAAAGTCAGAGCACGAAGGATATATGAACCGATGAGATCTATAAGTGTACCGAGTTTCATATTATTACATGCAAGCGTGTTTGATTTATGGACCAAGTTTTCGGACCGCGTTCCAGGGGGCGCTGTCGAGCCCCCCTGCCACGCCCGGGTACCAGCTTCAGTCCGGCTCTAATGGCCGCGGGTTCTGACCAGTGTGCAAAGTTTCAAGAGTTTTTGAGCACGTTAAGGCCCCCAAAAGTGGCAAAAACCTTGAAAAAAAAATTATTATAAAGAAGAAGAAAAAAGGCACCGGGCTGGCGCTGCCACCGGCTTGGGCCCTCCATCGCTGCTTGCAGCTATATTTATATATATATATATATATATATATATATATATATATATATATATATATATAAAGCCGCCACCCCGTTGCCTTTCGGGTTCCCGTGCACGACGGGCAATAACGTAACCCCGCTTTGACTGTCGAGAAGAAGTCTGCTTTAGAGCTTGTATCAGTGTGAGTCTTTCTGCTCCCCTCCAAACACACACAGAAAAGGGGGGGGGGGCTGTCTGTGTGTGTGCCCCCCCCCACCCCCCCCACACACACACACACACACACACACACACACACACACACAGAGAATGGCAGGGGGAACTCTGTCAGAGAGAGACAAAACCACATTCAAACCAAAATATCTGACTTCCTGTTGGTCGGAGCTAATGACTGTAAATGAGAAAGTTGTCCGGATCGATAAGCACAATATACAGACCGAGTTTTGTGACTGTAGGTAAAAATAACCCACCCACTTTAGTCAAAAGTATCTTGAAAGTAACACACTTCCTGCTGCCAGTTGGTGGCGCTATAACTTTGACTCACAATAGTCACATCCATGTGATAGCCCTCTTACAACAAACACACTGCTGAAGTTTCATCAAGATCAATAAATGTATGAAGACGTTATAACACATTGTGTTTTTCTTTTCTCGCCATAACTTAGTTTCCTCGCCACGGCCAAACCGTTCGAGATATCAAAAATCCGTCCGCAATTTAGCGTCCTCAATGTCTTGACTTCATGCTGACCGAGTTTGGTGGCGATAGGATAATTTTTCTTGGACGAGTATATCAAATTCCAGGGGCATGCATTTTCATACAGCCCATAATAGCCGACTTCCTGTTGGACTGGCGTAAAACTTAGAGCACGAAAGTTGTTCGGCCCGATTAAATCTATATGTGTACCGAGTTTCATATTATTACATGCAAACGTGTTTGATATATGGACCAAGTTTTTCGGACCACGTTCAAGGGGGCGCTGTTGAGCTCCCCTGCCACGCCCGGGTACCAGCTTCAGCCCGGCCCTGATGGCCGCAGGTTCTGACCTGTGTGCAAAGTTTCAAGAGTTTTCGAGCACGTTAAGGGCCCCAAAAGTGCCCGAGAAGTCCCACACAGCAGAGAAAGGGTTAAAATAAAGCCCCCCCTCCTCACACACACACACAGACACTGAGAGAGACTGGCAAAATTCCCATCAAATCACATTCAAACCAAAATATCTGACTTCCTGTTGGTCGGAGCTAATGACTGTAAATTAGAAAGTTGTCCGGCTCGGGGAGATAAATATAAATACCGATTTTTGTTACTGTAGGTAAAACTAATACCCCATTTTTGACTAAAGGTGGCGCTACTGAGCCCCTCCACCGCGCCCGTTTCTGAAACTTCACACATGCCTAGTACCTAATAAATGTGATATGCATGTTGAGTTTCATGCAATTTGAAGCATGTTAAGAGCCTCAAATGCACCCAAAAAGAATATAAAAGTTTAAAGCGTTGCCATGGCAACAGTATTTAAGATATCAATAATTCTTTCACAGGTCTACATCTGCCGTGTGTTTACATTATACACATAAAGTTTGAAGCAAATCGGGTAAAAATAAGAGGGTGATTTCAAAGCATTTTGAAAGTGACACACTTCCTGCTGCCAGTTGGTGGCGCTATAACTTTGACTCACAATAGTCACATCCATGTGATCGGCTTCTTACAGCGAACACACTGCTGAGGTTTCATCCAGATCAATTAATGTATGAGGATGTTATAACACACTTCCTGTTTCCAATATTCGCCATAAATTCGTTTCCTCGCCACGGCCAAACCGTTCGAGATATCAAAAATCCCCTCGCAATTTATCATCCTCCATGTCTTGGCTTCATGCACACCGAGTTTCGTGGTCATCCGATGAATTCTCTAGGAGAAGTGTTTCAAATGCCAGAACATGCGTTTCCATACAGCCCATAATAACCGACTTCCTGTTGGACTGGCGTAAAACTTAGAGCACGAAAGTTGTTCGGCCCGATGAGATCTATACGTGTACCGAGTTTCATATTATTACATGCAAGCGTGTTTGAGATATTGACATGTTTTTGAATCCCATTCCAGGGGGCGCTGGCGAGCCCCCCTGCCACGCCCGGGTCCCAGCTACAGTCGGGCCCTGATGGCCGCAGGTTCTGACATTTGTGCAAAGTTTCAAGAGTTTTTGAGCACGTTAAGGCCCCCAAAAGTGCCCAAAAGGTAGTAAAATAATAATAATAATAAAGAAGAAGAATAATAATCCCATGGAAAACAATAGGGCCTTCGCCTTTTCAAGGCTTGGGCCCTAATAATCCGGAGAAAAACAATAGGGCCTTCGCCTTTTCAAGGCTTGGGCCCTAATAATCCGAAGGAAAACAATAGGGCCTTCGCCTTTTCAAGGCTTGGGCCCTAATAATAATAAAGAAGAATAATCCGAAGGAAAACAATAGGGCCTTCGCCTTTTCAAGGCTTGGGCCCTAATAATAAAGAAGAAGAAGAAGAAGAAGAAGAAGAATCCTTAGAAAAACAATAGGGCCTTCGCCTTTTCAAGGCTTGGGCCCTAAAAAAAAAAAAACTTCTTCTGCATGGCACTTCGGCACCTGCACGAGATGAATTCGTGAATCTTCGTACGATTGAAGGGGCGGGACGATGACGTTGACTATAATACATTTCTGCGTGCAATGCATACGCATTTCCCATCAATAGAAGTTTACCGGGAGGGTTTTGCGTACCATATGAACGCGAAATGTGACTTTGGCGTGTAAATGCTACGCCAAATGAAACTGAAAACTCGTAGTATAGATACGCAGTAGGAAGAGACTGGGTTGAATATTGTAAATGATTGTTAATTTGCAAGGTCTGTACCGATTTATGTATAATTATTTTGAAGGACTTTTATTATGATACGGCCTTAACGTGCACCAACATGTGTATAAAGCGCGCTCTATTTCCGCTATGTGTATGTGCGCACACTTTTGTGAAGGACGCAGCTTGTAATTCATGACGTTTTTATTCCCCCACATGAAGTTTTGTGCATCCCACTTGAGGGTTATAAGGTAAAACTAAGTTTGATGTTTATTACTTTTTGTAATTGTATCGTTTTATTGTGATGTTGGTTAATGTGTTGGAGTGACAGTGTTTGTTTTTATTGTTTGTGTTTTTGCTGTAGCTCTTACGGTGTCTACATGAGTGTCACGAATAAAACGCTAATGGAAACATCAGTTTAAGGAGTAATTTGATCATCATTTCAAGTGGGGTAGCTACAGTAAGAGCTTGGCCATTCGTCGTTCGTCTGCTGCGTTAATGACTGGTGTCCATGCCGACGGGTCTTTAAGAAGTGGATGTTCACGGGCAGCAGGTCGATTTCCGATGGTCAAATGTGGTTCGTTTATGGATAACTACGGCTGAAATCAAGGATTAAGCGATACACTACGGATTGCGAAAGACTGTGTTCTTCTTCAGGTGACATTTATCCCTCTACGTACGCACTTCTACAGCAGTAAACGGATATTAAGGTGAAACATTTAACCAACGATAGACATTTTCTTCAAGTTTAAAACAAGGGTTGAAATGTTTAAAGCATTTTGAAAGACCAAATAATATGTTGTGTCTGAAGAAGGGATATTTATACGAGTTTTAAAGGAAATATTTGTCTTTAAAAAGGGGTTATTTTAAAAAAACACTTGATATTAATGTTTGAGGCTACATGATTACTGTTTGGGAATTTAAATGACCTTTTAACTGTGCTGGACATTTTATATTACTGTGTGTTAATCTGGTAATTTTAAAATGACAGAGCCAAATTGTTCCTTTGATAATGTTGAATGTGAAGGGCTGATAAATAGTCTCCAACATGATATTGAAACCCTTAATAATGAGTATCACACATCAACAGAGAGTTTAAATAGACCACAGATAATAGAGACAATTGAGGCTAAAGAACAAACTTTGAGTGAACTTAAAAGTAAACTTCAAGAAAACTCTCAAGGTCCTCGACGTTCTGTTCGTCCACGAAATCCTACAGAAAAAATGCTTGCACTTCAAAAGGATGAAATTCAGAAGAAGGAAAGAAAGCTTATTTCCATGTATGAACAATGGAAAATGTCGGCACGTAAGGCTAGAGATCAACTCAAGTCTGATATTTCTGAGAGCCTGCTAGCAACTCTAATTGACACCCTGGAAGAGGAAAAGGAGAAGGTTATGCGTATCTATGTTGAAGTTAGAAATTATGTCACGCCATCTACTGAACTGAGACGTCGTATTGATGCTTGTGAGGCTGTGACAACAGAAATAATGAAAGTTGCTTATGAAAGAATATCAGGCATTGATGAATTTGATGTAGAACAAGTAAAACATCGCTTAAAAGATTTACTTGAATCTAGCCATGCTCGTTCTATCTATGGCTCCACTGTTTCTCGAATTAGCCATAAGTCTAGTGCTCAGTCAAGTCATCGTTCTGCATCTTCATGTGTAGCATCAAAACATGCTGAAGCAGCAGCAGAATTGGCGGCAAAGGAAGTGGAGTACAAAATGCTAATGGAGGAAAATAAACGGAAGGAGAAAATTCAAGACTTGCAAGAAAAACAAGAAAGAGACCTAGATGCTCAAAAACGTGAACTAGAGCAGTTACAGGCGGAAAGGGATTTAAAAGTAGCACAGGCAAGGTTCGAGGCCTATAATCGGATAGCAGTGCAGGAAGTTGACAATCCTTCAACAAACCGTGTTATCAGAGAACAACATTGCCTGCCTCCAAGCTTTTCTAGCCAACCTGCTAATGATATATCTCCATCTCAAAATGAACTGCCTTTTCTTGTTCAAGCCCTACAAGACAGCATAAATTTGAACAGATTGCCAGCTCCAGAGCCCTTTGTGTTTAATGGTGATCCCATTCAGTATGTTGAGTGGAAGGCTTCCTTTACGTCATTGATTGATCGAAAGAGTATATCTGCTGCTGACAAACTTTATTATCTAAAAAGGTATGTGGGTGGATCGGCACGCAAAACCTTGGATGGTACCTTCTACAGGAGTGACGACGAAGCTTATAAGGATGCCTGGAGTAAATTAGATCAAAGGTATGGTCAACCATTTGCGATTCAACGTGCTTTTCGCCAGAAGCTTGCAAATTGGCCAAAAATTCAGTCAAAGGATGCTATTGGACTTAGAGAATTTTCGGACTTTCTTAATGCCTGTCAAGATGCCATTCCTCATGTTGCAAGTTTACAAATCTTAAATGACTGTGACGAAAACCAAAAGTTAGTTCAAAAACTACCTGAATGGGCTGCTTCACGTTGGAATCGACAAGTTACACAAACCTTGCGAGACAATAAGGATTTTCCTGACTTCAAGACCTTTGCAGCCTTTGTTTCATTTGAAGCAGAGATTGGTTGTAATCCAGTCACGTCATCTTATGATCTCAGTTTAACATCTGGTAACAAGCAAACTTTCAGAGAGTCCAAGGGAAATAAAGCTAATGTCCTTAATACTCAGACCGATTTGGAACTTGACAGACCAAAGATCATCAAGAAAAATGTCAAACCTCCCTGTGTGTTTTGTCAAGATCCTAAACATCAGCTCTATGATTGTTCCAAACTGATGACCAAGACACTAGCAGAACGACGGGCATATGTAAAGGAAAATAATCTTTGTTATGGATGTTTGAAAACTGGCCATAGTGCAAGAGACTGTCGCCATCGTCATTCCTGTAACTCATGTAAAGGGAAACATCCTACTTGCCTTCACGACGATAACTTCACCAAAAGAGTAAGGCTAATTCCATTAACGGCATCTGCTCCAAGGTTAGAAGATGAGTCAACAGCCGTTCTGTCTCTGAGTGTGGCCGGAAAGGGATCATCTTATACATCGATGGTTGTGCCAGTATTGTTATCATCAAGCAACAATGTGAGTATGGAAAAACTAGTTTATGCCTTGCTCGATTCACAAAGTGATACAACCTTTATCGACCAAGAAGTGAGCAATGTCTTGCATGCAGATAAATTTCCTGTCAAGTTAAAACTGACCACCATGACTGGAAAGGATACCATAGTGAAGAGTGAAAGGATTTCAGGACTTCGTGTAAGGGGTTATAGCTCTGCCACTTATATTGAACTCCCCCCTGTCTATACTAAAGATTGTATTCCAGTCAACCATGCACATATACCTACGTGTGAAACAGCCAAACGTTGGAATCATCTTTCTGCAATTGCTGAGGAGATGCCCTCTTTGAAGGACTGTGAAGCTGGTCTTTTGATTGGCTATAATTGTGCTAGAGCGTTGGCACCAAGACAAGCGATTTTAGGAGAGAATGATGAACCGTATGCTGTCAAGACTGATTTGGGTTGGAGCATTGTTGGACCTTCATTACCCAGGCTTGACTCTTCAGGTATCACTAGTCTCTGTCATAGACTTTCTGTTAAAGAAATTCCTTCATTGACTCCAGCAGATGCCATACGCATTTTGGAATCTGATTTTAAGGATGCTAATGATGATGACAAAACTCTTTCTCAAGATGACATCACCTTTTTGAACAAATTAAGTGATGGTATAAAGAGAAATAGCTCTGGACACTATGAAATGCCTCTACCCTTTAAAGAGAGACCTTATTTGCCAGACAACAGACAACTTGCTCTTGTGAGACTTAACCATCTAAAGAGAAAATTGTTAAAGGACCAAAGGTACAGAGAGCATTATGTGAAATTTATGGAGGAGGTCATTGACAGAGGAGAGGCAGAGGAAGTTAAAGATGGAGGGAGTCAAGGTAAAAAATGGTATGTTCCTCATCACGGTGTTTATCACCCGAAGAAACCAGATAAGCTGAGAGTTGTTTTTGATTGTTCTGCGAGGTATGGTGGAATAAGTTTAAATGATCATCTCCTTCAAGGACCTGACTTGATGAACAATTTGACCGGTGTTCTTCTCAGATTTCGCCAGCACCCTGTTGCTTTAATATGTGATATTGAGAAAATGTTTCATCAGTTCCATGTGCCTGAAGCAGACAGAGACTTTCTGCGTTTCTTGTGGTGGAAAAATGGAGACTTAAAAGAACAACCTCAAGAGTACAGAATGACAGTTCATCTCTTTGGAGCGTCTTCATCTCCAGGATGTGTGAACTATGGATTGAAGCATTTGGCTGAAGGTAACAAGGATCAGTACCCTTTGGGATTTCAGTTTGTAATGAATTATTTCTATGTAGATGATGGTGTTACAAGTGTACAAACAACAGAGGATGCAATTCAACTTGCTCAAAAAGCCCGAGACCTTTGTGCCATTGGTGGCCTTAGACTTCACAAATTTGTGTCCAATTATAATACTGTGCTGGAAAGCATTCCTCCCTCAGAACGAGCAATCAATGTAAAGGAACCTGATCTCTCATTTGATTCCTTGACAGAGCGAACATTGGGGATTCAGTGGAACATGGAACGTGATTGTTTCAAGTTTTATATTTCTCTCAAGGAACAGCCAGCAACTCGACGTGGAATCTTATCTACGATTGCATCTTTGTATGACCCATTAGGGTTCTTGGCTCCATTCATTCTTCATGGAAAGAAAATACTTCAGGAAGTATGCAGACATGGTACAGGTTGGGACGACACACTGAGAAATGAGTTGCAGCCAAGTTGGGAGTGCTGGAAAAGAGATTTGGGCAACTTGAAGAAAGTGAATATTCCCCGCACATATGCTCCTCCTGGGTTTGGAAAGGTAACGGAAGTAGAGCTGCATCATTTTTCAGATGCTAGTACTAGTGGCTATGGACAGTGCTCATATCTGAGATTGAAGAATGAAAGTAAAGATGTCCATGTTGCTCTTGCCATGGGGAAGTCTCGGGTATCTCCTTTAAAGATTACAACTATTCCAAGGTTGGAGTTGACGGCTGCAGTCGTTTCAGTGAATGTCAGTAAAATCCTTAAGCAAGAACTTCGGTTTACTGACATCACAGAGTTTTTCTGGACTGACTCCAAGGTTGTTCTGGGATATATCAATAATGAGGCCAGACGATTTCATACGTTTGTTGCTAACCGAGTGCAAAGGATTCATTTAAGTACAGTTCCGCAGCAATGGCGGTATGTTCCAACAAGAGACAATCCCGCAGATCATGTCTCAAGAGGTCTCACTGTTGATGAAATGATTTCATCTGACTGGTTCACAGGGCCAAGGTTCTTATGGAATAAGGAGATGGTTCTTCCTGCCAACGAGATTACAGAATTACAACTAGGTGACTCAGAAGTCAGATGTTCTCAAACACTTAACACAAAGGCAGTTGAACAGGAAACTATTGTAAATCGCCTGTCAAAGTTCTCAACTTGGTCTCAGGTAATAGGAGCAATTGCACGTATTCAACGACGGATTCGCAAGGATAAGTCAAACAGACTTTCTACAGTTGAGGAAAGAGGAAAGGCTGAGAACCACATAATCAAACTTCTGCAAAGACATGTGTTTGAAATTGAATTGAAAGCATTAAGTAAGGGTATCCAATTGTCATCTCACAATGAATTGTACAACCTTGATCCATTTCTCGATAGTGATGGTGTGCTTAAGGTGGGAGGAAGACTTCGCAATTCTTCTATTTGTAGTCTACTCAAACATCCTACAATTATCCCCAAAGACCATCACATTACAAAAATGATCATAGCTGGTTGCCATGAAAGGGTTAAACATCAAGGTAAAGGATTTACCATCAATGAGATTCGTTCAAGGGGGTTTTGGATCCCAGGCATCAATCGTGTTGTAGCATCTCATGTGCGTAATTGTGTTACCTGTAGAAAACACAGGCGTCCAACAGAAGAGCAAAAGATGGCTGACTTGCCTTCAGAGAGAGTGAATCCTTCTCCACCATTCACTTATTGTGGTATGGATTGTTTTGGCCCATTTTCTGTGAAACTAGGACGAAAGGTGCACAAAAGATATGGATTGATCTTCACTTGTCTGTCTTCCCGTGCCATTCATATTGAGATGATCGATTCAATGTCAACAGATTCCTTCATTAATAGCTTGCGCTGTTTTATTGCCATACGTGGAGCCGTGCGGCAGATTAGATCTGATCAAGGGAGCAACTTTGTGGGGGCTAAGAATGAGTTGGCTGAAGCGTTCCAAGAACTTGACACTGAGAAGTTGAATAACTTCTTGGCTTTGAATCAATGCGACTTTGTTATGAATGCACCGTGTGCAAGTCATACAGGAGGTGTATGGGAGCGACAAATTAGGACTGTCAGAAGTGTCCTCCAGTCTACACTTTTAATTGCTTCTGAAAGGATTGATGATTCATCTTTAAGAGCGTTCTTTTACGAAGCCATGTCAATTGTAAACAGTCGCCCACTCACTGTCAACAATTTAAGCGACCCAAATAGCCTTGAACCCATAACGCCAAATCATTTTCTTACCATGAAATCCACCATTGCCTTACCTCCTCCAGGCAAGTTCACTAAAGAAGATCTTTATGCCAGAAAAAGGTGGCGCCATGTCCAATATCTTGCTGAACAATTTTGGAGTCGCTGGCGTAAAGAGTATCTCTCAAATATTGCAGTCAGACAGCGTTGGCACACCCCTAAGAGAAATTTGTCAATTGGGGACATAGTGATCGTCAAGGACAATGATCTACCTAGGCACAAATGGTTGTTAGGTAGGATTGTAGAAACGACCATAGATTCGGATGGACTTGTGAGGAGAGTTAGGGTTCATCTTGGTGACAAAAATCTTGGAAAGAAGGGAGAACGTCTAGGGAAGCCTTCTGTAATTGAACGTCCTATTCAGAAGTTGGTTTTACTGTTGGAGACTTGTTAAAGTTTGTTTGTTTGTTTCTTTATTTTTTTTGGTTTTGTATTGTTTGAAGTGTCATTGTAATTTTGAAATCATTTTGTTTTAGAGTAAGGACCACAGGTGCTTAGGAGGCTATAGTTCTCGCCTTGGAGCGTCGGTCAGAACGCAGGACAGGAGGCAGAGATCAGATTAAACATTTTACTGAATTATCTTCGGCAGCACAGACATACATTAGACATTAATCACAGATGGTGACTTGAATGCAGTAGTTGCCTCTCCATTCAGATTAACAGGAATGGTATGGTTACATCAGGTATTCGAGTGTATGAATACAGTGTAGTGTAGTGTAGCTGAAAATAAACAAAACAATAATAAAATGTAACATTGTGTGTAGTAGCATTATAGATGAAGTCTATCCATCAGCTTAACATTATATCTAACATGACACACAAAACGTGAATTATAACACGTGAGTCACCGTTCCTTAACATAAATCACTACAGAACAAATAATGTAAAAGTAATGTAAACAATAATGATATATCTGTTTGAATAATACAAGCACGAAACTTAAATCAATTACAAATAACATGCATAAGCATTCTGCAATGACGTTCACTCTTTGCCAACTACACAGCATAACTCGTCATTTCTCTCGAGTGGATTTATGACCCATATTTACATATATTATCAATCTTGAACAAATAAAGAATGAATTAAACTCACTTTTCTCGCAAGGACGTACACAGTTATTATTGTTCAATGCGAACACCGCACCGTGACTTCTAGAACAGACTTACTCTCTGAGGAGCGCAGCTGTTATTCATCACGCGCATTTCACGCGCATTTCGCGTGAGCGATCGCTTCCGGCGCATCCACTAATGGCCACTAGATGGCGCCTTTGCGCAACCTTTGTAACAGCCGCCCCCACATTTATAAGGTAAATGTGTTCCAATTGACTATTAATCCTCTTTGGGCAATTCAGGCAGCTGAATTAGCTTTACCACAGGTCTGATGAAGCTCTTGTCATCAACTTTTACCTCAGCGGCTCTCACATGTCCATCAGTGCTTGGAAACACCTTTACCACTCTGCCTACCAACCATAGAGCCCTTGGTAATTGGTTATCAACCATCATTACAACAGACCCCTCAGTAAGGTCCTCAGTAGTCCTTTGCCATTTTTGCCTGAGCTGAAGACCTGGTAAGTAGTAGCGGATGAACTTGGCCCAGAAATGATCCACCAGTATCTGGCTTTGTCTCCACCGTCTGCGACTTAGGCGTTCAGAATCTTGGTAGACAACTTGCGGCAATGAACTACTGGGCCGCCCCATCAAAAGATGATTTGGTGTTATTGGGTCAACATCTGAGATGTTAGCTGACACATACCCCAACGGTTTGGAATTCAAGATCGCCTCCACTTCAATTAGAACTGTTCTCAGTACTTCCTCGGGAACACTTTGTGCTCCAATTGTGGTGCTAAGTGCTGCTTTTACAGAGCGAATCTCTCGCTCCCACACTCCTCCAAAGTGTGGAGCTGCTGGAGGATTAAAATGGAAGTTGATCTGACGTTTCGCCAGCAACCCTTGCAGGTTAGGGTTCATGACAGTGAAAGCTTCTCTCAACTCTCTCTCTCCCCCTCTGAAATTTGTCCCCTGATCAGAGTAAAGTTCAGCAGGGGTACCACGACGTGCAGTAAACCTCCGTACTGCCATCAAGAAGGCATCTGTGTCGATAGAGGTAAGTACATCAAGATGCACTGCTCGAGTGGTAAGACATTTGAATATGATGCCCCATCTCTTTTCTGTACGCCTACCAATCTTCACATGGAATGGCCCGAAGCAGTCCATCCCAGTGGAATAGAATGCTGGCTTGAACAAGCGCAGTCGTGCAGGAGGCAAGTCAGCCATCTTCGGCAAAACAGGTTTGGATCTTAACTTCCGGCACTCCAGACACGCATGTTGATGCTTCCGAACAGCCTCACGCCCTCTCAATATCCAGTACGACCGTCGGAGTTCAGCGAAGACTCGCTCTGGTCCAGGATGGCCTAATCTCTGGTCAAAATCTTGGATTAACCGTTTGGTGATGCAGTGGCTTGGATCCAGTACAATAGGATGTTTGAAGTTAGGATCCAAATCCTCTGCTCTTCGGAGGCGTCCACCAACTCTAATGACCTCCTCTGTTGCATCAAACTCAGGAGCCAGAACAATAAGACGGCTACTGGAAGAAACTGGTTTATTGGCTTTGAGAAGGTTATAGTCCTCTAAAAAACTGTCGAGCTGGGACCGTTTAAGGAGGAGGGAGACTGCCTGCTGATAAGTTCTTGCACTAGATGGAGCAGTTTGCTCCGCTTCCTCATGCCGAAAGGTGTTTACTGTGGCCTCCACTAATTCACTCCATGTAGCATACCTGCTGGGATCAGGGACGTACCTATCAGAACTTGAAATGTAATGGCAGAACAAGGAACGTCGTAGCTCTGTCGGATCTTCTCCACCTGTCCCTGCTGGAGCTTCTGGCCACTCATCAGGGGTTTGTAAAAGGAAAGATGGACCTTGACACCACCTATTCGGTTGTGCTAGTTCCACCAATGATTTACCCCTGGTCAGATCATCTGCCGGGTTAAGTGTTGATCTCACGTACCTCCATGCCCACCGATCTGTGAGCGCTTGGATTTCAGCAATCCTAGTTCCCACAAAGACCTTAAACCGACACGAGTCTGACTGGAGCCATGTCAGGACAGTTGTCGAGTCGGACCACAAGATGGTATTCCTGATAGGTAAGGTGAGCTCACTGATTATCAGCTTCGCAAGTTGGGCTCCAGTAACCGCTGCACAAAGCTCCAGTCTTGGCATGGATTGTTGTCTTTTCGGCGCAACTCGAGATCTGGCCAGCAGGAATGCCAAGTGGACACCACCTTCAGCGTCCTCAGAGCGTAGGTAGGCCACTGATCCATATGCTCTCTCAGATGCGTCACAGAACACATGGACGTCTCGTACCACCTCTGGCTGGTCCATAGATGTGGGAACATAGCAGCGAGGTAAGGTGATGCGAGATAATTCAGGCAGTTCTGCTACCCATGTATTCCAGGCTTGGAGCAGCTCCTCAGGCAGTAATGGGTCATCCCATTCTCGTTGTTTATCCCAGAGTCGCTGTACAATCACCTTAGCCCGAGTTGTATATGGCAATATTAGCCCCAAAGGGTCATACTGTCTGGCCAATGTACGGTACACAGTGCGCATTGTAGTTGGGCCGTAATCCTCCAGTCGATGTTTATAGCCGATGATATCTGCAGGGCAGTGCCATCTTAGTCCTAAGGTAGACTCTTGAACATCAGAAGAATCTTGGGTAAGCCACATTTCAGCGTTATCGGAGCGTGCTTCTTGAGGGAGATGGCTAAGGATGTCAGGGGCGTTGCTGGCCCATTGGCGGATCTCGAAGCCCCCTGATGCCATCAGGACACGTAACTTATCAAGCAAATCTTTAGCATCAGCTTTTGATGACAGACTCTGTAAACAGTTGTCTACGTAGAAACACCTGTCTACTGAATTCCTGACATCTTCTCCCTCTGTGCTGTGATCGTGCACGTGTTTTTGGAGGGCGAAAGTAGCACAACAAGGTGAACATGTGGTACCAAACGGCAGGACCTGCCACTCATAGACCACAGGAGACACATCACGGCAGAGATTTCTCCACACAAACCGAAGAAGGGGCTTGTCCTCAGGCAGAAGGCATACCTGGTGAAACATGGCCTTAATGTCCCCGCTTATTGCAATAGCATGCTCTCGAAAGCGAAGCAAGACCCCCAGGAGTGATGGGCCAAGGGTAGGCCCAGGAAGGAGAGATTCATTGAGGTTGCAGCCCTGGAATTGGTAAGAACAGTTGAATACTAGGCGGTTCTTCCCATTATGTTGCACCAGATGATGGGGAATGAACCATGATTCTTCACTCTGCGCAGCTTCTTCCTCAGTTAGCTTACGTACAGAGCCTGCCAGTTCAAGCTTGCTCATTTCTGCGATGTACGCTGAGGCTTTGTCATCGTCTCTAGCGAGTCGCTTCTCTGTACCTCGGAGGCTTGGCATGACAGCATCTTTGGTGGCATGGAAAGGGGAGCGATTTCTCTTCCGTAGCAGAGGGGTCGCATAATGCTGGATCTTATTATGCTCCACACGGATTGTCTTACTTTCCAGAAGTGAAAGTGCCTCCTGATCCTCTCGCGATCGAGTTGCCTGTTTCTCGGACTTGAATGGTAGCGTGTCCACCTGCCACAACTTCTCCACATTTCTCAAAAGTTCAGCTGTTTCAGTGTTTATTGAGGTCAGATAACAGTTCTGAGATCTAAGATGCTGTGATAGACCTCTAGCTGGGCCTTGTAGTGTCCACCCCAACCTGGTCCGTATAGCGACCGGTCCTCCTGGTGGTCCACAAAGCACTGGTTCTATTGGAGTGATCAAATGGGACTGGTCAGCTCCAATGAGAAGAAGAGGTTGAACTTTATCAAAGGGCTCAAGTGGCAAGCCTCTGAGGTGTTTGTACCTTTTCTGCAAGACAGCTAGTTGGTAGGAGTGATCAGCCAGTGCCAGATTCTGAGCAGTGAAGGCTCCACCAATGTGGTAATTCCGTTTTGGCTGTGAAGCAGGGGAAACACTGAAAGAGACAGATGCTCCTTGAAGTACTTGGGTTTCTTGCCTGATTGTTCTCAAGGCCAGTTCCTCAGGAATTCCACGCAGGCCAAGCTTATTTGCTGCCTCGCATAAGAGTATGGTCCTCTCTGAACCGTCGTCGAGTACAGCATAAGTCTCCAGAGCTTGTTCATGATACTGCAAACGAACTTTTACCACCTTCAGCAATACACGGCTGCAGTCAGTGGGTCGATTTAGATAAGCAGTGCCAACTGCGGAGCTCAACATGCATATGCCCTCTCTACTTGCCTTAGAATTTACTGCATGCAGTATCAGGAGATGTTTGTTTTGACAAATGCTGCAGGGTTTCTTGAGAGTGCAGTCTGTAACAGCATGAGAACGACCACATCTTATGCACCTCTTGTTCTCAGTAATCCAATTACGGATTTGCTCAGGAGTAAAAGTCTGGAAAGTAGCGCACTGACTTAAGAAATGTTCAGAGCTTTCGCAATATGGACAATATGGTTGCACTTTCCCTCTTTTCTTGCCTGAGGTGGATGCTTTATGTCCTGGTTCTGGGCCTTTCGACTCTGAGACAGCTTTGACACCATGGAGGATAGTGGCTGGTCTTGTGAAGCGGGCTGGCTTTGCTCGACTCTCATAATTTCGTTTGTTGGGTGGTTCGGTATAGCCCTGACACCATGCTTCGTACTGGAGCCACTTGGAGAATTCAGGTAATGTATACACTGAATCAGACTGATAATATCGGTGTCTGCGAAAGTCTGCACACAACTCTGGAGGTAGTTTACCAAGCAATCTGGCAACGTGTGAGCCACATTTCAATTCCACTTCTCCCTCTACGCCAAGGGTTTCCAGCATCCCAACAAGAGCTCTGATCTGCAGTGCGAATCTTTGAAATGCTTCATGATCCCCTCGCTTGATATCAGGAGCATCCATGACCTGTGCTATTTTTTTAAGTGCTAACTGATGCGGCTGACCAAACCTCTCATTTAAGGCGGTCATTGTGTCAGAATATGGAGTGATTGAGTTCAGGTAAGAGTCAGCGATAAGAGAGGCTTCCTCTAATTTAAGATGGTCGACCAATATTTGGTATTTAAAGAGCTCGGTAGCACCAGCTGGCAGTAGATTCTCCAATGACATCTTCAGCCTGGCGAACTCCGCAGGGTCTCGATGAATCAACATGGGAATTCGTGGTTTAGGGCCTAGATAGACTTTCTCCTGTGCCGTCAGCGATGAGGGAACGATCTCATAAGGCTGGTGTTTTGGCTGATTGTATGGCATTTCTGGGTGTGTAAGCCATGGTTCACTCTGCTGCACTGATTGTGGAGCATACACAGTTTGTTGCTGATGTGGCGAAGGAATGTCCAGCCAGGGTGCAGAATGAGGCATTAAATATGGAGCATTGGTCGGAGGGCAGATGAGGGAATGATATGGTGGACTGCCCTGACCCCGAATATTGTGTAGCATAGGGTTTATCATGATATCCCCTCTGTGAGACCTGAATGCTTGTTCATGGAATGCGTTTCCCTCGACTGGAGCATGCTGTCCGTAGTAGGGCTGTGCTACTAATCGCTCTGCTGATAGTTTCACTGGGTTTGAATAACTAACAGAAGTAACGTAAGTGACTGGGAATTTACGCTCTTTCCTAGCTCTGTAAGGGACATCATCACATACCGGAGGTGGTGGTTCAGGCCATGACTCATCCTCTTGAGGACTGTCCACTGTCGTTCTAGGTCTCTGTGGTGTGAGATGGGAAACTGAATGGGACTCAGCCAAGGACACTGCTGATACTTGGGACCGGAGCGGTGCGACTTGGGATGATTCAGAGAAGGAAGCTGGTGATGATAAGTGAGAAGGGTGTGAGAGTGGCTGCCTTGCTTCAGGGAAAAAGGCTCGGTCATGGTCCAGTGAAAGGCGAGTATCTGCACTTGAGGTTTCCTCCAAAGTCCCACGGTGTTTGGATAACACATGATGGCGCACTTGATCACGTAAACTTTGTATGAGCTTAGTATCTTGGCCAATTTGAGCTTGAATGTCCTCTAATTCAGTACAAAAGGCTCCCCACTCATCTCTTTCTACATACCGACTTCCAGCTCTGGCCACTGCCGAACCCGCTGAGGACCCCATTCTGGCAGTTTCATCACTACCTGCCTTGTACTCCTCTTCGAGTCTGAATGTAGTCTGTGCTGCAGTTTCTTCTGTATAAGAGGAAGTCAGTTGTCTGTGGCCTGTTATATTCACTTGGTAGTCTGACAAGTAGGTTGGCAATCTGACTTGCCGTTTCGGACGCACAGATTCTGAAAGGGCTTCACTCATTTCTTTAGAAGTAGCCATCCTTAACCAAGGTAAGCACTGTTAATCCGGCTCGAAGGACCAAATGTTTTAGAGTAAGGACCACAGGTGCTTAGGAGGCTATAGTTCTCGCCTTGGAGCGTCGGTCAGAACGCAGGACAGGAGGCAGAGATCAGATTAAACATTTTACTGAATTATCTTCGGCAGCACAGACATACATTAGACATTAATCACAGATGGTGACTTGAATGCAGTAGTTGCCTCTCCATTCAGATTAACAGGAATGGTATGGTTACATCAGGTATTCGAGTGTATGAATACAGTGTAGTGTAGTGTAGCTGAAAATAAACAAAACAATAATAAAATGTAACATTGTGTGTAGTAGCATTATAGATGAAGTCTATCCATCAGCTTAACATTATATCTAACATGACACACAAAACGTGAATTATAACACGTGAGTCACCGTTCCTTAACATAAATCGCTACAGAACAAATAATGTAAAAGTAATGTAAACAATAATGATATATCTGTTTGAATAATACAAGCACGAAACTTAAATCAATTACAAATAACATGCATAAGCATTCTGCAATGACGTTCACTCTTTGCCAACTACACAGCATAACTCGTCATTTCTCTCGAGTGGATTTATGACCCATATTTACATATATTATCAATCTTGAACAAATAAAGAATGAATTAAACTCACTTTTCTCGCAAGGACGTACACAGTTATTATTGTTCAATGCGAACACCGCACCGTGACTTCTAGAACAGACTTACTCTCTGAGGAGCGCAGCTGTTATTCATCACGCGCATTTCACGCGCATTTCGCGTGAGCGATCGCTTCCGGCGCATCCACTAATGGCCACTAGATGGCGCCTTTGCGCAACCTTTGTAACACATTTGTTTATAACTCATGATTTAGTGGGAGTGTAAATGATTGTTAATTTGCAAGGTCTGTACCGATTTATGTATAATTATTTTGAAGGACTTTTATTATGATACGGCCTTAACGTGCACCAACATGTGTATAAAGCGCGCTCTATTTCCGCTATGTGTATGTGCGCACACTTTTGTGAAGGACGCAGCTTGTAATTCATGACGTTTTTATTCCCCCACATGAAGTTTTGTGCATCCCACTTGAGGGTTATAAGGTAAAACTAAGTTTGATGTTTATTACTTTTTGTAATTGTATCGTTTTATTGTGATGTTGGTTAATGTGTTGGAGTGACAGTGTTTGTTTTTATTGTTTGTGTTTTTGCTGTAGCTCTTACGGTGTCTACATGAGTGTCACGAATAAAACGCTAATGGAAACATCAGTTTAAGGAGTAATTTGATCATCATACAAGTGGGGTAGCTACAAATATTTCCAGTCCATGAGAAAATGAGCTAGGAAGTAGGAACGCGTGCGCGCGATTTTAGTTTGTCCACGGGAGATATCATGGTGTTTGAGCGAGCGAAGCATAATAATTGCTCAATAATTGGATGTACAAATGAACACCGAAGCCTTTTTTTAGTTACTTCATCCAAGCCCCAGAAGAACCAGTGGATTCATTTCATTTCCTCTGGAAATGCGCCGACACAACTCCCCAAAGTTTTGCATGTCTGCGGCAAACATTTCACCGACGACTGTTTCCTGAACTTGGGTCAATACAGAGCTGGCCTCGACGAACGTCTGAAAATAAATCGATCGAGCTAACGTTACCAAGCAAGCAACACTTTCTGATGTGTAATTGTTCAAGTTCAGACAGGTAATCTTTCTCTCAAATCGTTCAATACTGCTGTTTATGCCTCAGTAAGTCAAGCCAGTGACTAAAATATCAACTTCACATCGTTTCTTTTAAAAGGATGAAAATAATCGTATTTAAATTGTGAATAAATTATATACAGAAAGCGATCAAAGAACAATCTTTGTAGGAATCGCGCACACGCGTTCCTACTTCCTAGCTCATTTTCTCATGGACACTGCGATCGAGTTTATCTGGACACTTGCCAAACTCGTTGTAGAGGCCAAAGTACAATTCATAGCAATGTGAATAAGAATGAATGTTAAACAGGTAAATAATTGTATTTACAAGTTCATGTAATGGTTACAAAATGTTAAATAATACTTAAAAGGTTAAAAGCATACTAGAATTCATGTGCTTATAGGATTTGGTAAAATAGTATACTGCCTCTTTAAGAGTAGGCATACTCCGGCTACATTACGTTGATTCGCAGAATGCGATTCTGATCTTGAGAGCTGTGGAAGCAAATGGTTTTCTTATCTGCTAACTGCTAACTTATAGCTACTTCTTCTGAATCTTTTATTTTCATTAACAATTAGAATAAGTGTATTAGTCAGCTCACATTCTCTTTTGTAAATCAGAAACCAAGGAATAAAAACCGGAGATTTTCATCTTTTATTTCAACAACGTTTCTGAAGTGGATTTATTGAACTGGATTGCTGGGCTGGCAATGAACACTGCAAATGGGACTAGCTGCTTGGAATAATGTTAGATAGTTATTAGTGTAAGCCATTGCACATATCAAGATTTCAAACCTCTACACTCGTTATGAAATCAATGACGCTCGTTACACTGCACATGAAGCTCTTACTGTATTTACATCCTCGTGTTTGCATTGGTGAAAGCAGAGAGAGTGCAGAAACTGCGTTGCAATGATAAGATCTTCATTCTCGCGATCAACAACAGACTGTCATCTGCTCAATGCTCATTACGGCAACATTTAATGTGATGGGAATAGATCTAAATACTTAAAAACTTCTGACGATTTGTTAATCTCGATAGCTGTAATAGTAAAAACGTATAAGAACTGTAGTAAAAGTATTCGAGAGAGTTTCACATGTAATAAGTAGCTATTTCATATGCAAGCATGTCAGCCAATCACAGCAGTGGCCGGTTACACCGAAGTCTCACACAGACACGCCCCTTCAAACAGAGCGTTCAAATCAGAGGCTAAAACTGGGCTAGGAAAAATGCCTTTTGTTTCTAAATTATAACTATTTTCTATCTAAAAAACATACTAACATTATAAGGGCAACCCAGGACACATTATAAAATAATATAATAACCCCATGTCATGGGACCTTTAAACAATAATTGCGTGCTAGCTATGAGAATAGCCGAACAGTATGATTCACAAAATCATACACGAAGATATGTGTATGATTGGCCAAAATTGTACTGTTCTCAACAAAAAGCCTATGAGTTTCATAATTTGTAGAATAGGATTTGTGCACCTGCTATGAAGAATTAAAGAAGGTGTAACTGATGTGTTGTGTTTGTGAGAGAGAAAGGAACAAAACTACAAGTTTGCAACTCCTAAAACATTTTCTCGAAGACTTAACATCTACAAATTGCACTGTTATAGGGACTCCGCTTTGCTTTAATAGCGTGACTGATCCAACACATCATTAATAGTAAGTGGTTGATGTAATGAGTACTGATTGACTGCAGCAGGTGGCAGTAATGTGTTGTATAAGACGAAGTGCATCAGCTAAAGAAAGAGAGTTGTAATGGAGATATGTTGGGTGTTCCACATGGAATAAAGATGCCAGTACCAGCCATTCTTTTCATCTTTATTTGTTGTCTCGTGAACAATACATCGTGAGTGGGGTCTGAAAAGCACAATGGATGCCATTAAATCACCGGGGTCGTTGAAGTTGTGTGGAAATGTTGATGCAAATTGGAGGACTTTCAAACAGCAGTTCGAGTTGTATGTAGTTGCTATTGGACAAGGAGCTGCTGTGCATGAAAGAAAGATTGCCTTTTAAATTAGATACGGCTGCAAAAGTTAATTTAATTAACATCAGAGACGTGAAAGCATTGAAAGAAAAACCTTGAATTAAAAAATGTACAGTTCCCCTCAAAGCCTATAATGGACAACCAATTGAAACAAAAGGAGTATGTCGATTAAAGATACAAGTAAAAGGAAATGTGAAAAATGTGATGTTTGTTGTAGTTCCCAATGGCCATGAATCCCTTCTCGGAGATCAAGCTTGTGAAGACCTGCGTTTGGTTAAAAGAGTGTATCAAGTCGAGCCATGGAAACCCTTATTGAAGGTCTAGAGGGTGTTCGAGTATATATCGATGATATTGTGGTGTGGGGGTTCACTCTTCAACAACATAATCAGCGACTAATAAAAGTGATGGAAAGAGTTCGAGCACATGATTTAAAGCTCAATCAGAAAAAGTGTCAATTTGGAGTCACAGAGGTAACATTCTTAGGTGACAAGCTGTCTGCAAAAGGTGTGGAGCCACACAAAAGTACAAGCCCTCCTTGATATGCCTCCACCTAGTGACAAGAAGGGAATTCTGCGTGCTTTGGGAATGGTAAACTTCCTAGGAAAATTTCTGCCAAAACCACCCATATGAGAAAGTTGTTACAAAATGATCAAGAGTTTGTGTGGGCTTCAGTCCATGATCAAGAATGGAAGAGGTTAAAGGAGATTCTTACTACTGAGCCCGTCCAGCACACACGTCTAACTAAGATCTCTACAGACGCCTCTCAGGATGGATTGGGGGCGGTGCTTCTTCAGGCCATAGGGGATTCCTGGAGACCCGTGGCCTATGCTTCTCGATCTAGGACAGACGCTATTCTCAAATAGAAAAAGAGACCTTGGGTTTAGTATTTGGCTGTGATAAATTCTATGGATATGTTTATGGATTACCTACGTTTACGGTAGAGACGGATCATAAACCATTAATATCTAGCATCCAAAAGAATTTAAATGATATGTCACCTAGAATTCAACGCATGATGATGAAATTACAAAGATATGATCTGAGTCTAGTGTATACCCCTGGAAAGTATATCATTGTGGCTGATATCTCGAGCACCAGTAGCTTCAGAGATCAGCAATATGGACGAAGTTGAGAGACATGTAAGTATGGTGGTTTCATCTCTACCAGTCTCAGATGAGATGTTAAGACTGATTGCGGAGGAAACTGCAAAGGACGCTGAACTACAGAGGGTTATTGCACATCTTCGTCATGGATGGATCAAAGGCAAGTGTCCACAGTACTTTCCATTAAGGGCAGAACTGAGTGTGGTTGAGGGCATGTTGAGAGAAAACAGAATTGTCATTCCAGTGTCAATGCAAGACATGCTTCATCGAATTCATGAGGGGCATCTTGGTATCGAAAAATGCAAGAGAAGAGCTAGACAAGCTGTTTTTTGGCCTGGAATTAATGTGCACATTGAGAAATTCATCAGTCAGTGTGAGGTCTGTCTGAGTCATCATTATAAACTGGCTAAAGAACCTATGATGATAGCGGCTCATCCTACTGAACCGTGGCAAAAAGTAGGAACTGACCTTTTCCAGTTGAATGGTAAGGATTATTTGGTGGTTATCGATTATTATTCCAATTATCCTGAAGTTGAACACCTTCGTCATACAACATCAAATGACATGATTCCACGCATGAAATGCATTTTTGCAAGGCATGGAATTCCTCATATTGTGCAAAGTGACAATGGTCCTCAGTATAATAGTCGTGAATTCAGGCTGTTTGCAGAACAGTATGGCTTTATGCATACTACTACAAGCCCCCTTTATCCAAAGGCAAACGGTAAAGCAGAAAAAGGGGTACAAATTGTGTAATAAGTTACCGTTCCTCTCCCCTCAGTTGTGGATTCTCTCCGGCTGAGTTATTGAGGAATCGTAAACTGCTTGACACACTGCCAAAATTATCCCTGAAAACAGAAAACAACAGTTTGTCATTGAAAGAGATGCAACACCTTAAAGAGAAGCAGAAAGAATACTATGACAAGGGAGCTCGGCAACTGAAACCTCTTTCTGAACGAGATGTAGTTAGAGTTGAAGAGCCTACTGGATGGAGAAGGAAAGCTACTGTCCTAAAAGAGGTAAATCCAAGATCATATCTTGTTCAAACAGAAGATGAGACCTTACGGAGAAATCGACAGAGTTTGCTTAAGACTGCAGAGAAATGTCCTTTGGATGAGCCAACCTTGGAGACGCTGTCCCCAGAAATGCAGTCTTGTGAAATGCCCTCTGTTGATCTGCAACGTGAAGTGTTATCTTCCTGTTCTGCAGGCCAAATTCCTGAACTTGATTTATCTGTACCAAAGACTGACATTCATGTCTTACGGAGATCTAATCGAATTCGAAAACCACCTGTTCGAATGGACTTATAGTAAATGAAAAAAAATGATGATTTTAAAAAAGATTTTAAAAAAAGATTAAAAAAAAGATAAAAAAAGATAAAAAAAAGATTAAAAAAAGTGGAAAAGGGATGTAATGAGTACTGATTGACTGCAGCAGGTGGCAGTAATGTGTTGTATAAGACGTGCATCTGCTAAAGAAAGAGAGTTGTAATGGAGATACGTTGTGTGTTCCACATGGAATAAAGACGCCAGTACTCTTTCATTGAGTAACAACAACTCAAAGCACTTTCTGTGTCGTGTAGTTATAACTTCAGAATTATTTGTATGTAGCTTATGTTCTGTAGAACACAGAAATGAAAACATCACATTGTGTTGTGACTCATCAAGTTGAACTAAACAATAACAAATAAATGAAAGGCTTATTTCCTTTAGTCCTTTATTTCCTTTTGGTCTCTCCTCCTCTTCACTCCGACTTCAACCAACCGGAACTGGACAAATACTCTGATTCATTCTGAACTTCATACACTGTTCACTCATTGGCCAGAGGAGAACTGGCCCCCGACTGAGCCTGGGTTCTCCCAAGGTTTTTTCTCCATTCTGTCCCTGATGGAGTTTTGGTTCCTTGCCGCTGTTGCCTTGCCTTCTGGCTTGCTTAGTTGGGGACATTTAATATTCAACAATATTATAGATCTGCCTTAAAGGTGGACGATGATGAAATTGTTTTTTGTATTATTTTCATGTAATCACTGTGAAGCTGCTTTGATACAATCTGTATTGTAAAAAGCGCTATATAAATAAAGGTGACTTGACTTGACTTCACTTTAGGAAGTAGATCAGAACCAACATACTGTAGAAATTGGACAATTTTCTTCTAGAAAGACAAGGTGTTCAGGTTGAGGAAGACTGCAGGTTGCAGTCGAAACATGTCAAGGTAAAATGTTTTTTCTCCACCTTTCTCCATCATTAAGAAGACAAAATGGACATTTTTGAACAACTTACTGTAGCTTCAGCTTATATACTGCACTGTAGAACACAGTGCCAAAGTGCAACACACTAACTTGTGAGTAATCAAGTTGCACTAAACATTCATAGCTCTGGAATGACCAGATTCTCATGGAGGAAGACCAGCTGGTCCACATGTTGTGGCGTGAGTGTGCTCCGTGGTGCTGACACGATGTCTCCCGCAGTGGAGAACACTCTCTCTGCAGCAACGCTCGTACCGGGGAGACATGAATATCGTTTGGCCAGCTTAGCTAGGAGAGGACACACATGACGGGTGGTGCTCCACCACTCACTAGTCACTCTGCTGTACGTCTCCACTTTTTCATCCTCTGAAAGGAATGGGAGAGCTTTAAAGCGAGGATCCAGGCAAGATGCTGTATGGAGTGTGTGCCTCTCTTTTGTAGATGTGTATCTCTTCCTCAAATCTTCCCGGATGGCATGCTTGATTTCCCGGGTCATCGGATCATCCTCTGGTGCAGGGGTGAAGTCGGCCAGGAGCTGTGTGTGTAGTGGGGCGATGATCGAGAGAGTAGGCATGCTTTCCTCAGACGTTGTGGTGGTGGCCAATTTCGTGGGCTTGAGGGTCTTCACAAGGTGTTCAGCGCCGGACACGTCTCCCTCACTCAGTGTGCAGATGTCATGCGCACCTGTCCTCACCTGAAGGATGATGGGAATTGAGAACAGGAAAAGTTCAAATAAAGGAATTAACACTGTATGCTATAAGAGTTCTCCCTTCACGCCAACACAACGACTCAGTCATTTAGACTAAATCTCAAACACATGCACCAGTGCCTCCTCAAGACTGCCGTGTCAAATTGACAAACAAAACTAAAGACATTTTCTGTATTATTATTTTTTTTTAGTTAGTTTTGTGTGTACACAATTTCATATTTTTATAATATTTTTATTCTAAAGTCTATTTTTTTTTTTTTTTCAATTAACTAAAATATGTTTCACACCTTGGCTTGCTACTAGGTCTGATTAAATCTTAAATCCCATACTTACTTGAGGTGAGAGGAGCGCAGATGGCCGGCTGCTGGTCAAGGAACCGATCAACCATGTCAAAGCCACTATTCCCCCGTGTTGGAGCATCCGTCTTCAGTTTGTGTTCAGGCAGTTCTGGTACAATTAAAAAAGAAGAAAAGCTAATTACTAGTAGCCTATAAGGAGTTATATTTTTAAATAGCCTACTGGTAATTTAGAAACTAATAAAAAGCTTGCTTTGAATGCAACCGTTTAAATAGATTCACTTCTATTACAAAGGGAAATATTTAATTTTTTAAAATACATTTTAAGCCGTTTGCTTACCGCGTAGGGTCTGCTTTTGTTCCAGCACATGACTGCTGTGGTGCTGCGGTGGAAGAAGGCGGCGATCCGTCTGACTCGACCCAACAGTCGGGCTACAGCGGGCAACTTCAGCGCTCGTTGGCAGACGAGGTTCAGGGTGTGAGCGTAACAACGGACATGTAGAAAGTTGCCAAGCTCTGCAGCCACGTTCATATTTGAAGCGTTGTCGGTGACGAGAACCAGGTCGTGTGTCTCTATCCCCCACTCGTCCGCCACAGCTTCGAGAAACTCGCACATATTAGCGCCCGTGTGGCTATCATCCATAGCTCTCGTCAGAAGCGTGTGTGAAAGTAGCTTCCACTCACTGTTGACATGATGAGCTGTAACGGTCACATATGAGACGGTGGCTCTGGAGTCCAGGCATCGCAAGTTATTGCTACCCTGGGAGCAGACTTCAGGGACACTTGCACTAAAAACTTTGTCTCCTTGTGAAGAATAGGAATCGACTCGTGTGTAAAAAAGCTCCGGGATGGTATCACATACCTTGGCTCCATACTGTGGACCATGTAGCAGAAGCCTTGGTTTTCAACCACACTGTATGGCCTCATATCTTTAGCTATAAAATAAGATATTGACGTTGTGATTTTCTTTGCTCTCTCCGAGCCCGGGGCCAATTTTGTCATATCGTGGAGAGTGCGCTGACCCGGTGGGGTGATGGGCTTCAGGCGGTCGTCTTTAATCCACCCTGCCGCCTCTGGATGAAAGCGGGAAATGTGCGCCCTCAAGTTGCTCGTATTGCCGCAGTACTTCAGTTTAGTGTGGCAATGTCGACAGATGGCATGCGTTCTATCAACATGTTTCGAGCTCCTGCCATGAAAACCAAAATGAATCCACACGCTTGCTTTGAGCCCAGATGGAGCTGGCTGGATCGGTTGGTTGCTCGTTCCTGGTTCTTCCATTTTACACACACCTGCTCTCACTCGCTCTGGCTGCCGTTACGCGCGCTTGCTAACTGGAACTGGGCGCGCTCGTGGCGTTCAACTTCCGGTATAACATTTTGTACTAAATAAAATAATGCAAAAAATGTTTTGAAAATGTAATAATCGATTCATACTCGTCCATAACATACTCGCGATTAATCAATAATCGATTTTTTTCACCACCACTACTTTATAGCTCATCGATACACCAACATATGAATAGTCCATTTAATATTTGTAAAGATAGTTTGTAACAAAATTTGAGCCGTTAATGTGTGTTTTCACTTTTTTCCCTGAAACTTTGTTGATAGCTAACGTTAGCCTTTAACCTCGGACTTTTTGTAGACAAGCTTATTGTAAAAAATTTATTAAAATTACTTGACATTAAAGTAGACCAATTAAATCCATTAAGTGTGTTAATATCAAAGAATGTCATCATTAATTATTTAATCAGATTTACCGCTTGACCTTTTTTTAATTATCGGAACTTTTCTCTTAAAACTATAAATTTGATGAATTAATGCCGGATTAATAATTTTACTTTATATAATTTATGTAGACTACCTAATTTGACAAAGCGATTGCAAAAAGAATGAAAAAAGAAGGAACATTCGCCTACCAGAAAGTAATTATTTGACCTTATGCATTTACATTTATTCATTTAGCAGACGCTTTTACCCAAAGCCACTTATAAATGAGCCGAGGAGTTTTTCTTAATGCAATTGAAGACGAAAAGTAAATCACTAACACAATTCTTTCTTCCTGTTTTCTTTGCTTTGTCCTGTTTACAGCAAGATGATGTTTAGGTGATCGTTAAATAGAGTACAGAATTGTTTATTATTGGTGTTTTCTTATTTGAGTTTTGCTTCGCATTCAAAATATCAAAAACAGGTTTTGTAATGTTAGCGTGGAATGTTAATTAGACCTTTATAGGTTGAACTGAAAGAAAAATTGGAATTTTAATAAAAAAAAACATTGTTGCAATATAATATCACATAATATTTTTCAGAAGATAGTTCAATCTGTAATTGTGTCCCTTCCATCAGTAATTTTCAATTACACCCACACTCAAAAAATAACCACTGGGTAATTTGTTAGTCAGTTTTTGGCACATGCATTAAGCAGGGAACGCAAATATTTATTTGGATAACTTTAAATAAAACAAGATAATATCTGAGAACACGGGACTCTGTGTGCGGGTGTTATACGATCTTCCGAACAGCAGGAGGCGCTGTCTCGAAAAACGAGGGGTCTGAGAATGCTGGACTCTGGGTGCGGGAGAGAGAGTGTGTGTGTGTGTGCGTGTGTGTGAGAGAGAGAGAGAGAGAGAGAGAGAGAGTGTGTGTGTGTGTGTGTGTGTGTGTGTGTGTGTGTGTGTGTGTGTGTGTGTGTGTGTGTGTGTGTGTGTGTGTGTGTGTGTGTGTGTGTGTGTGTGTGTGTGTGTGTGTGGTGTTCAAACTATTACCGTGTTCTTTGGGGGAGCCCACTTTTTTTCTTTCTTTTTTCAACGGGAGAGATGTGTACGCGGCTACGCGCGTGAACTTCGGAACTAGCTCAAACTGTGGTGTCGCATCGCATTAACTCCCGCATCGCGATCGGCATCCGACGATGCTAGCGAAGCAGCAAGAGAGAATGGGGCCAGTATCTGAGAGGATTATTATTACTATTGACCTACGTTAAGCATATTTTGCCTCTATGTGAAAAAATATATCCAGCAAAACGCGCCGGCGGTTGTGGAGTCCGTGCAGGAAGAGCAGCGTTTGGCACACAAGTGCATGTAAACACTGGCGCTAATTATGACAGTTATGCAGTCCAGCAGTGCTGTTGCAACCGGCAACACTACACCTACGTACCAGTCTAACCACTGTACTAAACACAGATAAAGCTAATGCTAAACATCTACACTATCCTGATGCTATACTATGCTACTAACTAACTATGCTTCTAACAATACTGACAACTATGCTAATTAACTACCTAGGCTACACGAAATAATCTAAATAACTATATAAATGCTATGCTAACTAGATGCTAAAATACGCTATCCTGATAGTTTTCAATGCTCGTAATTCCAGTTTCCAACTCCTAAACACATATTATTGAATATTACAGCAATGCAGTGGAAAGAGAACACAACTAAACAGAGCTTCATCGTTTCACTTTTTTTCATTTTGAACTCTGAGTTACATGTATTACATTTTGGGCATTTCAGCTGAGCACATTTTCCAGCCAAAGTTAAACACTGCTAGTGTGTGTGTTTGCCTAAGGTTCAGTGTACCAACCGTTGCATCTACCGATACTGCCAAGCACACATGCAGAGTAGATAGAGATCTTACATAACACACTGTATGAAGTTTCCTGAAGGTAAGGCTTTTGTCTTGCTTAGTTGAGGACATTTAATATTCATCAATATCATTGATCTCTGCACTGACAGCATCATATGAGAACTGAACTGAGCTGGACGATGACATCACGGTTTTCTCCAGAGTGGATATATATATATATATATATATATAAACACATTATTAACGGCGTTAACGCAAACCCATTTTAACTGCGGCAATTTTTTTATTGCAAGATTAACGCCTAGCAAACTTTGTCGGTTTTTTCACATGCTTTTGCAACAACTAGTAACGTTATTAAAACTACAACACCACACCGGATCTAGCGAGACCAGAAACAGAACAACAGCACGCCGCACACACTGGTTTGGGCTTGCGAACCGATTATTTGCTGATTGATGCTCCAACTTTTAGGAACACATGAGCTTGCATTACATGTATTCCCAGAGATGTGTTTTATTTATTTTAAAAAGCAGTTTTAAATGAATAAGAAGTGTTGTAAGTCTGTTTTGAATTAAGCTGTTTTTCAAATAAAGGTTTCCGAGTCAGTGATATTAGATTATGTGTATGTATTTTTATTGTACTTTTCCTGTAACTACATGGAGCAAGAGTCTTGTAGTGGCACCTAGTTTCTCATTTTTCTTCTGTACCACTTTTTGAAGTCAGTCTAACTACAACCAGTATTTGAAACACGAGCAAACCAAGCGGTCTTCTTTTAAAATGTTTACTTCCAAAACGAACATAAAATTATACATAGACAATGGTACGCACTGTCAAAAAACTGTGTTGCTTCCGACGTCTCTAACTTCAAACTAAAACTAACTACATCCAATCGCTTACGCTATGACGCAGTGCTATCTGACTGGAAGCTCAAAATACTGAAACATTTTTAATACTGAAATATATTTAAAATCCAGGCCAATGATCTCTTTAATTTATGCCAATCCGAATAATAGTTGATTAATTTGTCGATTGGTTCCATGTTTTCTCCAACCTTGATCATGATGTACATCAAAGACTTCCCTGATAGCCAAAGTGCCAACTGCCAGCTGTATGCAGATATACAGTCCTCCATCTATCTGCTAAACCCCAGCTCTGGCAGCGCAGCAGTTGACACTTGCCCTAGTAGACATCTCTAAATGGTTCGAGTCGTCTCAGCTAACCTTAAACGTGAAGAAAACGGAAGACTGATTGTTGCCATTTTAGGTTTGAACCAGTTCTCTTGATCAATTGTTTTAACATCTTCAGTCAAAAGATTTGCAACTTGATTGTTGAGACGGTTAAACTCATTTAGTGACGTTGCAAAATCATTTTCCATTATATTTTTCACCCTTTGTAAATTTTGAGCATCACTCATCATTGTTTCCAACTCCAGACTGATCTCATGAAATGGCGTATGTATGACACGCCAATTCGTACTCCGTTCAGCGTGCTATCAAGACGCTTAATCGCTTTTTGGCGTGTTTTTCAATCACATGCGGGGATGACGGTTCGTTTCGGCGTAGACATGCACGTGGAATCACATGCGGGGATGATGGTCCGTTTCGGCGTAGACATGCACGCTGAATCACATGCAGGGATGATGGTTCGTTTCAGAGTAGACATGCACGCTGAATCACATGCGGGGATGATGGTCCGTTTCGGCGTAGACATGCACGTGGAATCACATGCGGGGATGATGGTCCGTTTCGGCGTAGACATGCACGCGGAATCACATGCGGGGATGATGGTCCGTTTCGGCGTAGACATGCACGCTGAATCACATGCGGGGATGATGGTTCGTTTCAGAGTAGACATGCACGTGGAATCACATGCGGGGATGATGGTCCGTTTCGGCGTAGACATGCACACAGAATCACATGCGGGGATGATGGTTCGTTTCAGAATAGACATGCACGTGGAATCACATGCGGGGATGATGGTCCGTTTCGGCGTAGAAATGCACGCGGAATCACATGCGGGGATGATGGTTCGTTTCAGAATAGACATGCACGTGGAATCACATGCGGGGATGATGGTTCGTTTCGGCGTAGACATGCACACAGAATCACATGCGGGGATGATGGTTCGTTTCGGCGTAGACATGCACGCGGAATCACATGCGGGGATGATGGTTCGTTTCGGCGTAGACATGCACGCGGAATCACATGCAGGGATGACGGTTCGTTTCGGCGTAGACATGCACGCGGAATCACATGCGGGGATGATGGTTCGTTTCGGCGTAGACATGCACGCGGAATCACATGCGGGGATGATGGTCCGTTTCGGCGTAGACATGCACGCGGAATCACATGCGGGGATAATGGTTCGTTTCGGCGTAGACATGCACGCGGAATCACATGCAGGGATGATGGTTCGTTTCGGCGTAGACATGCACGCGGAATCACATGCGGGGATGATGGTTCGTTTCGGCGTAGACATGCACGCGGAATCACATGCGGGGATGATGGTTCGTTTCGGCGTAGACATGCACGCGGAATCACATGCGGGGATGATGGTTCGTTTCGGCGTAGACATGCACGTGGAATCACATGCGGGGATGACGGTTCGTTTCAGAGTAGACATGCACGCGGAATCACATGCGGGGATGATGGTTCGTTTCAGAGTAGACATGCACGCGGAATCACATGCGGGGATGATGGTCCGTTTCGGCGTAGACATGCACGCGGAATCACATGCGGGGATGACGGTTCGTTTCGGCGTAGACATGCATGCGGAATCACATGCGGGGATGATGGTTCGTTTCAGCGTAGACATGCACGCGGAATCACATGCGGGGATAATGGTTCGTTTCGGGCGTAGACATGCACGCTGAATCACATGCAGGGATGATGGTTCGTTTCGGCGTAGACATGCAAGAGGAATCACATGCGGGGATGATGGTCAGTTTCGGCGTAGACATGCACGCGGAATCACATCCGGGGATGATGGTTCGTTTCGGCGTAGACATGCACGCGGAATCACATGCGGGGATGATGGTTCGTTTCGGCGTAGACATGCACGCTGAATCACATGCGGGGATGATGGTTCGTTTCGGCGTAGACATGCACGCGGAATCACATGCGGGGATGATGGTTCGTTTTGGCGTAGACATGCACGCGGAATCACATGCAGGGATGATGGTTCGTTTCGGCGTAGACATGCATGTGGAATCACATGCGGGGATGATGGTCCGTTTCGGCGTAGACATGCACGCGGAATCACATGCGGGGATGATGGTTCGTTTCGGCGTAGACATGCACGCGGAATCACATGCGGGGATAATGGTTAGTTTCGGCGTAGACATGCACACAGAATCACATGCGGGGATGATGGTTCGTTTCGGCGTAGACATGCATGCGGAATCACATGCGGGGATGATGGTTCGTTTCGGCGTAGACATGCACGCGGAATCACATCCGGGGATGATGGTTCGTTTCGGCTTAGACATACACGCGGAATCACATCCGGGGATGATGGTTCGTTTCGGCGTAGACATGCACGTGGAATCACATCCGGGGATGATGGTTCGTTTCGGCGTAGACATGCACGCGGAATCACATGCGGGGATAATGGTTAGTTTCGGCGTAGACATGCACGCGGAATCACATGCGGGGATGATGGTTCGTTTCGGCGTAGACATGCACACAGAATCACATGCGGGGATAATGGTTCGTTTCGGCGTAGACATGCACGCGGAATCACATGCGGGGATGATGGTTCGTTTCGGCGTAGACATGCACACGGAATCACATGCGGGGATGACGGTTCGTTTCGGCGTAGACATGTACGCGTAATCACATGCGGGGATGATGGTTCGTTTCGGCGTAGACATGCACACAGAATCACATCCGGGGATGATGGTTCGTTTCGGCGTAGACATGCATGCGGAATCACATGCGGGGATGATGGTTCGTTTCGGCGTAGACATGCACGCGGAATCACATGCGGGGATGATGGTTCGTTTCGGCGTAGACATGCACGCGGAATCACATGCGGGGATGATGGTTCGTTTCGGCGTAGACATGCACGCGGAATCACATGCGGGGATGATGGTTCGTTTCGGCGTAGACATGCACGCGGAATCACATGCGGGGATAATGGTTCGTTTCGGCGTAGACATGCACGCGGAATCACATGCGGGGATGATGGTTCGTTTCGGCGTAGACATGCACACAGAATCACATGCGGGGATGATGGTTCGTTTCGGCGTAGACATGCACGCGGAATCACATGCGGGGATGATGGTTCGTTTCGGCGTAGACATGCACGCGGAATCACATGCGGGGATGATGGTTCGTTTCGGCGTAGACATGCACGCGGAATCACATGCGGGGATGATGGTTCGTTTCGGCGTAGACATGCACGCGGAATCACATGCGGGGATGATGGTTCGTTTCGGCGTAGACATGCACGCGGAATCACATGCGGGGATAATGGTTCGTTTCGGCGTAGACATGCACGCTGAATCACATGCGGGGATAATGGTTCGTTTCGGCGTAGACATGCCTGCTGAATCACATGCGGGGATAATGGTTCGTTTCGGCGTAGACATGCACGCGGAATCACATGCGGGGATGATGGTTCGTTTCGGCGTAGACATGCACGCGGAATCACATGCGGGGATGATGGTTCGTTTCGGCGTAGACATGCACACAGAATCACATGCGGGGATAATGGTTCGTTTCGGCGTAGACATGCACGCGGAATCACATGCGGGGATGGCGGTTCGTTTCGGCGTAGACATGCACACAGAATCACATCCGGGGATGATGGTTCGTTTCGGCGTAGACATGCACGCGGAATCACATGCGGGGATGATGGTTCGTTTCGGCGTAGACATTTACGCGGAATCACATGCGGGGATGATGGTTAGTTTCGGCGTAGACATTTACGCGGAATCACATGCGGGGATGATGGTTCGTTTCGGCGTAGACATGCACGCGGAATCACATGCGGGGATGATGGTTCGTTTCGGCGTAGACATGCACGCTGAATCACATGCGGGGATGATGGTTCGTTTCGGCGTAGACATGCACGCGGAATCACATGCGGGGATGATGGTTCGTTTCGGCGTAGACATGCACGCTGAATCACATGCGGGGATGATGGTTCGTTTCGGCGTAGACATGCACGCGGAATCACATGCGGGGATGATGGTTCGTTTCGGCGTAGACATGCACGCTGAATCACATGCGGGGATAATGGTTCGTTTCGGCGTAGACATGCACGCGGAATCACATGCGGGGATGATGGTTCGTTTCGGCGTAGACATGCACGCGGAATCACATGCGGGGATAATGGTTAGTTTCGGCGTAGACATGCACACAGAATCACATGCGGGGATGATGGTTCGTTTCGGCGTAGACATGCATGCGGAATCACATGCGGGGTTAATGGTTAGTTTCGGCGTAGACATGCACGCGGAATCACATGCGGGGATGATGGTTCGTTTCGGCGTAGACATGCACACAGAATCACATGCGGGGATAATGGTTCGTTTCGGCGTAGACATGCACGCGGAATCACATGCGGGGATAATGGTTCGTTTCGGCGTAGACATGCACGCGGAATCACATGCGGGGATGATGGTTCGTTTCGGCGTAGACATGCACGCGGAATCACATGCGGGGATGATGGTTCGTTTCGGCGTAGACATGCACGCGGAATCACATGCGGGGATGATGGTTCGTTTCGGCGTAGACATGCACGCGGAATCACATGCGGGGATGATGGTTCGTTTCGGCGTAGACATGCATGCGGAATCACATGCGGGGATGATGGTTCGTTTCGGCGTAGACATGCACGCGGAATCACATGCGGGGATAATGGTTAGTTTCGGCGTAGACATGCACACAGAATCACATGCGGGGATAATGGTTCGTTTCGGCGTAGACATGCACGCGGAATCACATGCGGGGATGATGGTTCGTTTCAGAGTAGACATGCACGCGGAATCACATGCGGGGATGACGGTTCGTTTCGGCGTAGACATGCACGCGGAATCACATGCAGGGATGATGGTTCGTTTCGGCGTAGACATGCACGCGGAATCACATGCGGGGATGATGGTTCGTTTCGGCGTAGACATGCACGCTGAATCACATGCGGGGATGATGGTTCGTTTCGGCGTAGACATGCACGCGGAATCACATGCGGGGATGATGGTTCGTTTCGGCGTAGACATGCACGCGGAATCACATGCGGGGATGATGGTTCGTTTCGGCGTAGACATGCACGCGGAATCACATGCGGGGATGATGGTTCGTTTCGGCGTAGACATGCACGCGGAATCACATGCAGGGATGACGGTTCGTTTCGGCGTAGACATGCACGCGGAATCACATGCGGGGATGACGGTTCGTTTCGGCGTAGACATGCACGTGGAATCACATGCGGGGATGACGGTTCGTTTCGGCGAATGTTGTGCCGAATTTTGAGTCCCTGCCAAATGATTACCCCCCTCGTTGAAGTCAGTACCTGATTCCCTAATCCTAACCGCACTTCTAATCCTAACCCCTCACCCACAACTAATCCTAAACCTACCCATACTACGGCGTAGACATACACGCGGCGTAGACATACACGCAGATAGCTCAAAATGCGTACAGATAACACGCCAGTTGGCAGTGGCGTGTATGTTTACGCAAAGTCATGATGTCATGTTGCTAACTCCTTTCTTTTGCTTGTTAGAGTTCCTAATGTTCTTCTTCTCAGTGCAATGCACCTCTGCAATCTCTCCTCTAATGCCTTCTCTGTCAGCTTATGTGACCTTCCCTTTTCCATTGTATCCTCGATACATCTATGCTCATCTTCATCAGTCATCTTACAAATAGCAGAGTTAATGCTCTAGTTGAATGCAAACGTTCCGTATCACGTCTGTCAATCCATCCTTTTTCTCCTCTGTCTCCGTTTTTTTAAGAAAAAAGTCCCCACTTCAGCGCGCAGCGTCACTTCTGTCCTAGCTGACAGGCCAAACCGCGGAGAAACTGCAGTCTGTTCGCGGCTCTCTGAGGCTCGTTTGCGGCGCTAAAGTCCGATCCGTTTCTTAAACCAGCAACACGTTAGCCACGTCCTCTTCGTTATTCAGGTAATCCAGCGCAGCTTCGTATTAGCAAAGTTTTTTGACTAAATGTAGTGGCACCTAGTTTCTTCTTTTTCTTCTGTACCACTTTTTGAAGTCAGTCTAACTACAACCAGTATTTGAAACACGAGCAAACCAAGCGGTCTTCTTTTTAAATGTTTACTTCCAAAACGAACATAAAATTATACATAGACAATGGTACGCACGATCAAAAAACTGTGTTGCTTCCAACGTCTCTAACTTCAAACTAAAACTAACTACATCCAGGTCCATGGAGGGGAATAGGAACAAGGGGGAACGGCTTAAGCGACGGCCAGGGCGAAACAGACAATCCATCGGGCGGCCAGGGTGAAGCAGACAGTCCATCGGGTGGCCAGGGCGGTGAAGACCCCTCGGGCGGCCACGGCGGTGAAGACCCCTCTGGCGGCCACGGCGGTGAAGACCCCTCGGGCGGCCACGGCGGTGAAGACCCCTCGGGCGGCCACGGCGGTGAAGACCCCTCGGGCGGCCACGGCGGTGAAGACCCCTCGGGCGGCCACAGCGGTGAAGACCCCTCGGGCGGCCACGGCGGAGAAGACCCCTCGGGCGGCCACGGCGGAGGCGACCAGGGTGAAGCCGACCACTTGGGCGGCCATGGCGGTGAAGACCAAGGCGGAACAGAGACAGACCCTGGCTCAGGAACAGTCACAGACACCACCGGCTCAAGAACTGCAACAGCAACAGACACCACCGGCTCAGGAACTGCAACAGCAACAGACACGGGCACCGACTCAGGAACTGCAACAGACACGGGCACCGACTCAGGAACTGCAACAGACACGGGCACCGACTCAGGAACTGCAACAGACACGGGCATCGGCTCAGGAACAGACACGGGCACCGGCTCAGGATTAGGCTCGGCAGGCGTGACGTGAAGCTGGATCGGGGCCGGCAGGGCGAGCAGCTCGGGCGGGGCCGGCAGGGCGAGCAGCTCGGGCGGGGCCGGCAGGGCGAGCAGCTCGGGCGGGGCCGGCAGGGCAGCATGCCTAACCGGCGCGTCAGGGATGGCAGTCACCTCTGGGATGGTCTCTGTGTTAGGAACCACCGGACGGTCCGTTGAAGAGGTCCTTCTCCTTCTCCTCTTCCGTCTCCGGACCACCGGAATCGGAACCACCCGACCCGACTCAGGAACAGACACTGGCTCCGGCTCTGGTACAGCAGACACTGGCTCCGGCTCTGGAACAGCAGACACTGGCTCCGGCTCTGGAACAGCAGACACTGGTTCCGGCTCTGGAACAGCAGACACTGGCTCCGGCTCTGGAACAGCAGACACTGGCTCCGGCTCTGGAACAGCAGACACTGGCTCCGGCTCTGGAACAGCAGACACTGGCTCCGGCTCTGGAACAGCAGACACTGGCTCCGGCTCTGGAACAGCAGACACTGGCTCCGGCTCTGGAACAGCAGACACTGGCTCCGGCTCTGGAACAGCAGACACTGGCTCCGGCTCTGGAACAGCAGACACTGGCTCCGGCTCTGGAACAGCAGACACTGGCATTTTCAGGATCCGAGCCAGACGCTCCAAATAGTCCATCATTGCCTTGGCGGCCCCACCAATAGGCATCTCTAGATCTGTCTCAAACTGGGCAGACGGGACGTGAACAGTCTCTGACTGGGCAGACGTGACATGAACAGTCTCTGACTGGGCAGACGTGACGTGAACAGTCTCTGACTGGGCAGACGTGACGTGAACAGTCTCTGACTGGGCAGACGGGACATGAACAAACTCTGGCTGGGCAGACGGGACGTGAACAGTCTCTGGATGGGCGGACGTATGTTTTCCCCTTCTCCGCCCGTGATAGCGAGATGGTGGTTCTGATCCGTCCCTCACCAGTCCAGGGACGAAGGGGGGCCAAGGTGGAGGGTGGTGTTGGACTTGTTCTCGACCACCTCCTCCTCTGTGACCTCCCCGGGTCCCACGAAAAATAACTAGGCGGGTCCCCTGAAAACAATCCCTCCTCTCCCGCTCGATGGCTGGGGAAAAGAAATTGGAACACATACCGCTGGATCTAGGTGTGACGGAGTCCTTCTGTCACGGAACACACACAGGAATGGGTAGATCCAATAGCAGTAAGTTTTAATGGGGAAATCCGTACTCACAATCCAGTCCAGGCAAAGGTCAAAATCCAAAAAGGCAATCCAAAAACATAAAACACAAACACTAGAAAACAGGCTCGGAATAACAACGGAAGTGTGGGGACAATATACAAGGACTCCGTGACAAACACTGAAACAGACAGGGTATATATACACAAGTGCAAACAAGGTGACGAGAAACAGCTGAAGGAAATGAACAATCAGTGACAGACAGGATTATGGGAAATGTAGTGAAAAGCCTAGACACGGTGAAAACTGAGACCTCTAGTGTTAAACCCAGGGAACTACCAGACACTGTGACAATTAGTAGAGAAAGGTACGCAGTGTATGTTCTTGCTAAATCGCCCCCAAATGTAAGATTGTTGTATAATAATAGTAGAATAACATTTACATTTACATTTATTCATTTAGCAGACGCTTTTATCCAAAGCGACTTACAAATGAGAAACAATAGAAGCAATTAAACTAGCAGTAGACTAACAGTATGTAAGTGCTATGACCCTTCACAGTACAATCCAACGTACAGTACATTTTTTTTTTTTTTTAGAATAGAGAAGAGAGTGTTAGTATTACTGGATTAAATGCTGCCGAAAAAGATACTCTTCAGCAATTTCTTAAAAATGGGTACGGACTCAGCGGCTCTGGCTGAGTTAGGCAGATCATTCCAGCAGGGAACAGTCATGGTAAAGGTCCGAGAAAGAGATTTTGTGCCTCTTTGAGATGGCACCACAAGACGGCGCTCGCTTGCAGAGCGCAAGTTTCTGGATGGCACATAAGTCTGAAGTAATGAGTTCAGGTACGAGGGAGCAGTGCCAGTGGTTGTTCTGTAGGCAAACGTCAGTGACTTGAATTTGATGCGAGCGGCAATCGGCAACCAGTGCAATTTTGTTAGGAGAGGAGTGACGTGTGCTCTCTTCGGCTCGTTGAAGACCACTCTAGCTGCAGCTTCTGGATCAGTTGCAGAGGTTTGACAGTGCAAGCTGGGAGACCAGCCAGGAGAGCATTACAATAGTCCAGTCTGGATAGAACAAGCGCCTGAACAAGGAGTTGTGTAGCTCTGATAGGAAGGGCCTGATCCTTCTGATGTTGTACAAGGCAAATCTGCATGACCGGGCAGTGCCAGCAATGTGATCTGTGAAATTCAATTGGTCGTCAATTACAACTCCAAGGTTCCTGGCTGATCTTGAAGGAGTTATGGATGACGAGCCTAGCTGAATGGTGAAGTTGTGATTAAGTGCTGGGTTAGCCGGGATTACGAGTAGCTCTGTCTTCTCAAGGTTTAGTTGAAGGTGGTGGTCCTTCATCCAGCCAGAGATGTCTGTCTGTCAGGCTGAGATGCGAGCGGCTACCGTCGGATCATCCGGCTGGAATGAGAGGTAGAGTTGTGTGTCATCAGCGTAGCAGTGGTAGGAGAAGCCATGTTTCTGAATCACAGATCCTAGTGATGTCATGTAGATGAAGAAGAGAAGTGGTCCAAGCACTGAGCCCTGAGGCACACCAGTAGCTAGATGTTGGGTCTTAGACGCCTCAACCCTCCACGACACCCTAAAGGACCTACCCGAGAGATAAGACTTGAACCACTGAAGTGCAGTTCCCGAGATCCCCTTCATCTTTAGGATTGACAGGAGGATCTGGTGGTTAACTGTGTCAAAGGCAGCAGACAGATCCAGCAGGATGAGAACTGAGGACTTGGAAGCAGCTCTTGCCAATCTCAGAGCTTCAATTACTGAGAGCAGAGCAGTCTCAGTTGAGTGTCCGCTTTTGAAGCCAGACTGATTGCTGTCCAAGAGGTTGTTCTGCGGAAGAAAGGAGGAGATCTGGTTGAAAACAACTCGTTCAAGTGTTTTTGCGACGAAAGGAAGAAGAGATACCGGTCTGTAATTCTCTAGATGTGCTGGATTTAGAGTGGGTTTCTTAAGCAGTGGGGTTACCCGAGCCTGCTTGAATGCTGTGGGAAATGTACCAGTGTGAAGAGATGTGTTTATGATGTGTGTGAGTGTGGGTATAACAGAGGAAGAAATAGCTTGAAGTAGGTTAGTGGGAATAGGATCAAGCGGACAGGTAGTAGGGCGATTGGAAAGAAGGAGTTTGGAGACTTCTGTCTCTGAAAGCAAGGAGAAAGAGGGTAGAATGTGTGTGTTAGCTGGTAAAGTGTGAGTGTTAGTTTGTGGATTGGTAAATTGGCCGCTGATGGTGGTAGTTTTGTTTATGAAGAATGAGGCAAAATCATCAGCTGTTTGGGTTGATGAAGGAGGAGGAGGAGGAGGAGGAGGGTTAAGAAGAGAGGAGAAGGTTTTGAAAAGCATGCGAGAGACAGAAGAATTGTTAATTTTGTTGTGATAGTAAGTAATTTTAGCAGAAGATATGTTAGCTGAGAAGGAAGAGAGGAGGGATTGATAAAGACCAAGGTCAGTATGATCTTTGGATTTGCGCCACTTCCTCTCTGCACCCCTGAGTTTAGCACGATGTTCACGGAGAACATCAGATAACCAGGGGGCAGAGGGAGTGGGGCGGGCTGGCCTGGAGGAAAGGGGGCAGAAATTGTCCAAGCAGGATGTTAGAGTGGAGAAAAGAGTATTAGTGGCACTGTTAGTATCTAGTGCTGAGAGCTGGTCTGGTGGAGGAAGTGTCGATGAGACCAAAGAGGATAGACGAGAGGGTGAGAGTGAGCGTAGGTTCCGCCGAAAGGTGACCTGTGGAGGAGTGCGTGTTGTATTCTGGGGCAGGTTGAGGTTGAGAGTGAGGAGGAAGTGATCTGAGGTGTGCAGTGGAGGAGTGCGTGTTGTATTCTGGGGCAGGTTGAGGTTGAGAGTGAGGAGGAAGTGATCTGAGGTGTGCAGTGGAGTGACAAGAGCATGGTCAGTGGAGCAGTAGCGTGTGTAAATAAGGTCCAGTTGGTTACCTGATTTGTGAGTAGCAGCAGTCGATACTCGTTTGAGGTCGAATGAGGCAAGCAGAGTGTGGAAATCAGCAGCTTGAGGTTTTTCAATGTGGATGTTGAAGTCTCCAAGAACTATGAGTGGAGTGCCATCCTCAGGGAAGGAAGAGAGTAGCACATCAAGCTCCTCTAAGAAACTGCCAAGCTGACCTGGGGGACGATATACAACTACACAATGGATTTTAATGGGACTGGTGATGGTAATAGAATGTGATTCAAATGAGCTGTTACCCAGAGGTGGTAAGTGATTAAATTTCCAATCATTTGAGATGAGCAGACCAGTACCTCCACCCCTTCCAGTTAGACGAGGGGTGTGTAAGAAAGTGAAATTAGAGGAGAGCGCAGCTGGTGTGGCTGTGTCCTCTGGTCTGATCCAGGTCTCAGTCAGGGCCAAAAGGCTGAGACCTGAATGACTAGATATAATGAAATCAGCTTTGTTTACCGCAGACTGGCAATTCCAGAGACCAATAGGAAAGGAAAAAATAGTACTAGAAGACATTGGAAGGGTACGCAGGTTGTTAGGATTGTACCGCCTCCGACGTGTGACATTGGATTTACGCATGTTAGTAATAGTAGGGATTATAAAACACATGGTGCAAGAGAGCTCACAAACAGAAAGATCAGTTGAAAGTGGAGTAGAAGAGAGAGGAAAACCACAAGAAGATAAAACAAATAGCGAGAAAGAAATACTCAAGTGCCTTGTGTATACTCGGTGTCTTTGCTCGGTGGAGTCGCACAGGTAGAGTCGTTGGTCTTTACACTCTTCGGTCTTGACACGATGAGGGCTTCACAGCCGCCGCGACCTGCAGGCCACGCCCTCGCCACGCGAAACTCAAGTCACGACACAAACAAACAAAGGCCGCGCGTGCGTTTTACCAGAGTAAAACACAGTAAACAAAACAAAGTATCCTAGCAACAAATAACTGCGCTGAAATCTACTGACAAAAGTAAAACACTCACAGACTGACGCTCTCTTCTGCTGTCCAATATAGCTTCTTCATAACCCTTAGTTCTATAATACTTACTAATATATTAATTATAATACTTAATTCTCCTGGTTGTTACCCCTTTATTCCCCACTTTACATATTGGTCCCTTATACTTTAGGGAGTACTGTATAGGTACACTATAATTACAGAAAGTTACACTGTAAAATCGCTTTAATTACGCAGTACTCTCCGGGCTGTAATATAAAGCATTACCCAGAAGGCCACATGATGACTTCCAGATCATCTAAAGTCTGTATGTTTGTGTGATAAAGGTAAATGAACTGTCACGGGTTCTGTGGTGCAAGACAAACACACGATGAAGAGGAATGAAGTATAACCGGCATTAATAATAAACAAGGCAAATGTCAACTCAGAAAAGCAGGTCCAACACACACACACACACACACACACACACACAAACACATACACTCGAGCATGAAACTCAAACAGAACTGAACTTAAATAGTGGAGATAACGAGACACACACACACACACTCACACACTCTCTCACACACACACTCACACACTCTCTCTCACACACACACACACACACACACAATCAAACCTGAGCATAATGATGAGATCAGGTGAATAATCATGACAGTTACGGCTGGAACGGTGCAGAACACACACAGAGTCCACACGGTGTGACATCAGCATAATAACCCTTAATGAAATATACAGTTATGAACCATGATATATATAGTCACCAAAATGATATCCTGCAATCACTGAAATGTGGTTACTGTATTTTACAGTGAAGAGCTGGCCAGCACATAAATAAAGGATTTAATGAGAGTGAACATGCTGATGTGTGTTACATGAGCTGTGTCTGTGCCAGATGTTTTTCAAGATGTAAATGCATTATAGTTGCATCTTAGCCAATATTAAAGAGAAGATAATGTAATCAGGAAGTGATGTGTGAAATTAACTCTAAACATACAGTCGTTCTGTGAAATCTGGAGCGATGAAGACATCAGAGAACAAATGTAATCGATGTATTTAAATGATTTTGATACTGGAACATCACGAGACATCGCTTATATTCACAGGCCAGTGATGTAACCTCTGTAACTGTAGAAGCACTTCATTATTGTATTGCTTAACTTCTGTCTTCTGTCTTATATGAAGTGAAAAGTGCTTTAGTCAAATCTGTTTAGATGATGTCCACTCACATGAGATCGACAGCGCTCTGGAAAACACTCTTTTAACACACGTTATCATGTAATCATGTAATCATGTAATCATGTAATCATGTAATCATGTTATTATGTTATTATGTTGTAATGTTCAGTTTTCTTTCAGTTATAATATGCTTTTTGAGAGACAGATTCACTCTGTAAGTGTTAAACCTATTTATTAAATTAATCGAATCTGACCGCATATATAGTAATGACTAATTAGCTGAAAACAAACATACACATTTTATTTCAAATTGATAAGATAAAGCTCATGCATTTGAGTGTAAAGCCCAATAGAGGCTTTAGTGTGCTGACGATCATCAGCAGTGTTGAGCTCTTCCGCTGTTTAACACTTGTGTAGTGCAACCTGCAAACCTGTGTTTCTGTCTCCTCCCCTTGTGTGTTCAACTCTATAAAAGACAGAGTTCATCTCTATTCTCTACTCACTCTTCTGACTCAGAGAAACTCAGATCATCTCTATTCTCTACTCGCTCTTCAGACTCAGAGAAACTCAGATCATCTCTATTCTCTACTCGCTCTTCTGACTCAGAGAAACTCAGATCATCTCTATTCTCTACTCACTCTTCTGACTCAGAGAAACTCAGTTCATCTCTATTCTCTACTCGCTCTTCTGACTCAGAGAAACTCAGTTCATCTCTATTCTCTACTCGCTCTTCAGACTCAGAGAAACTCAGAGATTCAGTTTCTGCTCTCAGTCGGAGTTCATCATGAAGCTGCTGGTGTTTCTTCTGTTGCCGTGCCTCTCTCTGAGTGAGGTTGTGACGGGGTTTAGTAAATGCAATCAGTTCTTTTTGAATAATGACCCTCCTCAATTCACACCAGAACCACCGAGCACCAAAGCATTCACAGCCAAGGAGATCTGCCAGTGTGTTTGGGACGAGAACGATGAGCAAAAGTTTCTCTATGCTACTTTGTACAACACAGACTGGAGGATCCCCGTCTACTCTGCGTATGTGTTCAAGACCGCAAGTGTCGGGAGGTGTGATCCTTGGTACATCGAACCTCAGGTGATTATTCAACTGTATATTATAGTATATTGGTTACGCTTTATATTAGGTGTCTTTAACTATGTAGTGTTTTTAGTTTTGTGGTCATTCCAGCAAACTTTGTCCCCTTTCCCAGAAATAAATTTAATCTATTTCTAGTTTATTTTTATGTTTCTGTGCACATGTTGGCAAACAATGGCAGATTTAATGAAGCAACTGGGTAGTGAAATAGGGAACCAAATTTCTGCAAACCTGAGATCTGCAGGGCAAAATCCTCAGAGAGATTATGTTGATGCCCAACAGCCTTCACCTCAGAGTCCTGATTTGTCAAATTTGAACCTAATCGTTAGGCATCAAGATATCAAAGAACCACCTACCTTTCGAGGTGATAAGACAGATCGATGCACCATTAGTGAATGGCAAGAACTGATGCAAGCTTACTTGAACAAGAAGGGCTTCAGTGCATCTGAACATGGCCAAGAGATTCTCGACAAGCTAATGGGCCATGCCAAAGATGTTGTGAGGACATGTATTCGCAACAATCCCCTGATTGATGTGGTTAGAGACCCGCATGTCATCTTTTCAATTCTGAGGCAACATTTTGGATGCAATTTCCTCCACAACCCCTTTAAGAGACTTTTATGAGACTTTGCCAAAGCAGTCAGAGAGTGGCTTAGATTACTGGATCAGACTGAATAAGGCCGTTGACCTGGCTGATGAATGCCTAAAAAGACAAGGGAAAAGAGTTGAAGACCCTAGTCACGAAGTGACAATGATGTTTGTAAGGCATTGTCCCGAGCCTGGTCTGTACACCGCCCTTCGGAGTAAACCATTGGAAAGTTGGAATGCACATGAAATTCAAGCATTAATTGACAGCCACCACAGGGACAAGCAGTCCATAAGAGTAGATAGAGAGAGAAGAGTTGATGAAACCCCACCTAATGCCTGGTGCATGACCCAACAGCAGTCCACTGCCGTTAATCAGGCAAGCGGGTCAGATTCTGCTCTCCTTGGGCGAGTGGTTTCTCTTCTAGAGCAGTTCCTTGTCAAACAGAATGGGCAAGAACAGAAAACTGAACAGGCCAAGTTTGTGCCTGAAAACTCTGCAGTTCCCTGTAAAATATGTAGGGCTCGAGATCATACGACAAAGACTCACTGTTTTAAGGAGGGACTGTGTTTTAGCAGCCCGGTCTCACCCCAAAACGTCACATACTGACGCGTCTTGACCATTCGGCAACATACGACGAAAAAGGTACCCTTTAACGTCCATATGAGACGCAGACATAAGCGCACCAGCAGCGCCTTCTAGCGGTACCCTACCGCATACCTAAACCCAACCATTCCCGAATCGTCACATATGGACGTTAAAGGGTACCCTTTTCGTCGTATGTTGCCGAATGGTCAAGACGCGTCAGTATGTGACGTTTTGGGGTGAGACTGTGTTAGTTTTAGGTGTTTCAAGACAGGGCACAGAGGTTTTGAATGCCCTGACAAAAGACAAGTAAAACAAGTCAAAGCCAGCTTAGCCACTAGACCTGAGCACCATTTAAACTAGAAAACCTGCACTGCGGGGGGAACAGTGTGGGTGTCAGACAAGCAAAGACCCCAGAAAACCCATTGGCTGTTCATGTAACTACTAGTGACCACTTAAGTCAAGACAGTGCAAGTGAGGTAACTGCAGTTCAGCAAAAGACTCCCTGTGAGGCTCCAAAAGCTACCTACCAGAGAATTAATGATGAAGATGATCTGTTCTATGCTCCAGTATTGGTTGAGGGGAAAGTGAAACTATTAGCCCTCGTCGATAGTGGATCTGTTACCTGTACATTGAGTGAAGCAGCTGAACGCACACTTAAAGATTGGAACTTGATCTGCACAGATTCGAGTAAACCCACCAAAAAAGTACTTACTGGCTGTGGAGGGAATGAAACAAAACCAAAGTGCACATATGAGTTGAGTGTGGATATGCTTGAATGCAAAATGACAATCAACTTTCTAGTGGTCCCAGGTCAAAAAGATGAAATGATAGTTGGATCGAATGTCATCAGGCATGTGACTCGGCAGATGAGGAAAACCGAGTGGTACTGGAAAAGCTTATCTCAACCAGTTCAAGATAATGGTCAAGAACCCCTGCTGAATGTGCTTTCTAATGTTGACCGCTGGCATGGAGAAAAGATACCACAGAGAGTTGGCACAGTAGTATTGCGACAATGTCTTACACTAGAGCCACAGCAAGAACATTTGGTTTGGGGAAGGTTAAAGGAAGAAGTTCCCTTGTCTGTTGGAAGCACAGTAATGCTCGAACCCTCCACTTCCCATTCTGCACCAAGAAATGTTATGGTAGCTCGCAGTGTTTGCCCACTCTGGGGTGATAAGTGGATCCCTATGAGAGTGATCAATATGATTGACCGCCCCATTGTTTTGCGCCGTAATACTAAAATAGCTAATGTGCACCCATGCCTCGCGCTAGAGGAACTAGATCTCGCAGAAAAAAGTACAGAATACCTGCAGGAAGGGGTTCAGCAGAATGTTGTCCAAGTTAATGAGCTTAATGAGAAAAGCAAGCTGCAGTCTGACTATAAAGCCAAGCTGAGAGAATTGGGGCTGACAGAAATTGACATTGAGTCCTGTGAAGTAAGTGATTACTGGAAAGGAGAGCTGACTGACCTCATAGTACAGTATGAAAGTACCTTCTCTCGTGACAAGCTAGATTGTGGTGAAGTAAAGAACACTGTTCATCGGATACGACTCAAAGATGAGAAGCCTTTTCGACTGCCTTACAGAAGGGTTCCGCCCACCCATTATCAAAAATTGAGACAAACATTGGATGAGATGGAGGAGCGCGGTATCATTCAAAAATCAAACAGTGAATGGGCGTCACCTTTAGTCTTAGTCTGGAAACCCTCTGGAGAGCTAAGGATATGTACAGACTTTAGGTGGCTCAACCAAAGGACAGAGAAGGATGCATATCCTTTGCCCCATCAAGCTGATGCCCTTGCGTCATTAGGAGGAAATAGTTATTTTAGCACCATGGATCTAACATCGGGCTTCTATAACATTCCAATCCATGAGGATGATCGGAAATATACGGCATGCACAACTCCAGTAGGGCTCTATGAATATAATCGTATGGCTCAAGGTTTATGTAACAGCCCAGCAACGTTCTCACGTATGATGACATCTATCTTCAGGAAACCAGAACTTCCTTTCGCTTCTTTGCTACTTAGATGATCTACTCGTCTTCGGCAAGACTGAGAAGGAAGCGCTTGATCGCCTTGAGATGGTGTTTTCCCGACTTAGAGAGCATAACCTGAAACTGGCACAAAAGAAGTGCTATTTCTTGAGAAAAACCGTCAAGTTTTTGGGTCATATTGTAACTGAGAGTGGCATAGCAGCTGATCCAGCAAAAGTGTCTGCAATCAGCGACATTAAATCCACAGATCTGATGGACGCAGACGGAAAGACTCCTTCACCAACCAAAGTTAAATCTTTTCTTGGGATGGCAAATTATTATTCCCATTTCATTGAAGGCCTCTCGACTTTAGCTAAACCATTGTTTAAACTGACTGCTGGGCAGAAAGTCGGGAGGAGACATGGACAAAAGAAACCCTTCGTTTCCAAACCTAGGCGTTTAAGACCTGAAGATTGGACTGCAGAGTGTGACACAGCTGTAGAAAATATAAAACACGCACTTTCTCACACTGTTGTTCTTGCCCACCCAGACTTCCACAGACCTTTTCTTTTGTCTACCGATGCATCTTTGGATGGTTTTGGTGCAGTCTTGAGTCAGATTCCAGAAGATGAGACAAAACCTAGGCCATTCGCTTTTGCAAGCAAGACCCTGTCAAAAGCCCAGTCCCATTACCCTGCTCATAGGTTAGAGTTCTATGCACTGAAGTGGGCAGTTTGTGATAAATTCGCCCATTGGCTGAAGGGGACTACATTTACAGTGCTAACGGATAACAATCCCCTTACGTACATAATGTCAAAGCCAAAGCTAGATGCCTGCGAGCAGAGATGGGTATCTAAGCTTGCCCCTTTTGACTTTGACCTCAGATATATACCTGGTACCAAGAACATCCCTGCTGATCTTTTGAGCCGCCGACCTTTTGCCAGAACATTAGAGGTCTGTGATGCGCTTGAGACCAAATCTAAACATGTGACTTCTGATACCATACAGGAAACTTTCCGGTTATCAGTGAATGTGCACCATCAAATGGGTGAAAGCAGCGTGAATTCTCAAATTGAAGAACTGAAGGTGGTTAGTAGTGAAGGGGTAAGAGCTGTCTTTGAGTCCTGTCTCAACTGGGAAGCCAGCAGTCCAGTTCATAGTATTCATCTAGCCCACAATAATAATTTTGTCCATGGAGGTGTCAGCACTCTTCCAGTCTTCTCTATGGAGGATATACGGCTGAAACAGTTAGCAGATCCCACTGTGTCCCGTGTTGCGTTCTTTGTCGAAAGAAAAAGGAGACCATCACGTAGAGAGAGAGACAATGAAACTGCACCAGTAATAAGACTTCTAAAACACTGGGAAAAGCTTGAAGTAAAAGATGGAGTTCTGTACCGCAGGTCCAAAGATCGGGTCGGTAAAGGCAGGTATCAGCTTGTACTTCCACTGTCACTGAGAACTGTTGCTCTCAGAGGAACTCATGACGATGCAGGCCATCAAGGACAAAGCAGAACCCTTCATCTTGTACGCCAGAGGTTTTTCTGGTCTGGCATGGACACAGACGTTAAGAAGTATGTCTCACACTGTAAACGATGTGTTGTTGGAAAGACGCAGGAACCTGAGGCCAGGGCTCCACTAGAGTCTATCAGAACGAATGCACCACTTGAGCTTGTCTGTATAGATTTCTGGTCTGCAGAAGGAACCCATGGAGAAAGTATTGATGTTCTAGTCATAACAGACCATTTCACAAAACTAGCCCATGCGTTCCCCTGTCCCAACCAAACAGCCAGAGTAGTGGCTCAGAAATTGTGGAACAACTTTTTCTGTGTGTATGGCTTTCCACAGAGAATACATTCTGACAAAGGTGCAAATTTTGAGAGCAAATTGATCGCTGAGTTGTTGCTGGTGTCTGGTGTTGAAAAGTCCCATACCACACCGTACCATCGTCTTTTGTCAGGGCATTCAAAACCTCTGTGCCCTGTCTTGAAACACCTAAAACTAACACAGTCTCACCCCAAAACGTCACATACTGACGCGTCTTGACCATTCGGCAACATACGATTCCAAGGTTACCTGTAGACGTCATGTTTGGAAGTGCCCTCAGAAATGAGGATGTTCAGACTCATGATGAGTATGTGAAATCTCTTCAGAAAGATCTCAGAGAAGCGGTGCAAATTGCTAAAAGCAACACTACTGACGCACAGAGAAAGCAGGCACAAGGGTATAACAAAAGATCTAAGGGGGCTCCTCTGGAGGTTGGAGACCGTGTTCTCTTAGTAAATAAAAAGGAAAGAGGAAAAGGGAAGTTGGCAGACGTCTGGGATTCAGTAGTTCATGTAGTGATATGGAAAGATCCATCATTGCCCATCTAAAGATTTGAGCATCCCACAACAAAGATCAGCAAGGTTGTCCATCGTAACTTCCTCCTCCCAGTCAATTTCCTTCCATTGGAAGAGCCGAACATCGAATCAACAGTCGTATCAACAGTGTCGGAAGACGAAAAAGATCAAACAGCAGACCAAAGATCTTTGTTCAGTATGGAAAGAGAATCAAGGAGCAGTAGAACGGCTGCATGGATTTTTCAAGGTGTAGACCCAAAAGCACCTCAGAGCACTGGAAAATGTACTGTAAAGAAGACCAAAGAACATGTCACAGAGTTAGAAAAATCAGTCTGCGTAAGTCAAACAAGAGAGAAGGATCTTTCTACAAGAAGTGAAAGTGAACATACTGAAAGTTCTAGCGATGAACATGGAGCAAGGGATATGAACTCTGACAGTGAGCAGTCTGATGATAACAATGGTGTACATGGGTTAGAACCAGATCAATTGTGCAGCAGGAATGGAGAAAGGCTCCAAGGATCTGTGAGCAACCAGAGTGTTCAAGGTGAATCAATTGTCATGTCAAGTGATGTCAGTTCAATGAGCAGATCGGTCGGAAGCTCTAAGCATCAAGCCTCAAGTTGCAAAAGTGGACATGCACAGAGAACGTCTCCAAGAACGGTGACTGTAGCAGATACTGCCTTGGAACCAAATGAAGGAACAGTGAGAACCAGGTCAGGAAGGCTAGTGAAACCTGTCAGGCGCCTGCTTGAGTGTATGAGCATGATATTGACTGAATCGGGCCAAAAAGATCCTCTTGCAGAGTTGCTCAAAATTCTGAGTTAGATAGAGAGTTAGATTGATCCTTGAATTCAAATGTTAAGCTGACCTTGAGAATTGACCAGAAATAAGAACTGAGTGAGCTTTGATAGGATTTGAGAAGTACTTTTTGTGGGAATATATGGTAATATGTATACGGGCATATTTCTCCCGAGCAAAATGTTTTGCTATTCACTTGAATGACTAAAGTCTGGGCATCCCTCTTTAAAGGAAAATATCTCACCTACGGCCTTAAAGTTTGCTGAAATTTAGGAGGGGAGAGTGTAGTGTTTTGAGTTTTGTGGTCATTCCAGCAAACTTTGTCCCCTTTCCCAGAAATAAATTTAATCTATTTCTAGTTTATTTTTATGTTTCTGTGCACATGTTGCTGCTCCATATCTTATATAGAATATGGTAAAAATGTTAATTTTTGTTTTAAAATACTGTATTGAGTGTTATGACTGAGTGACGTCATTTCCACTTGCTGAGTTGTCCAATCGCGTCTCGCTCAAAGCTTAGAACAGCTTTGGATTTGAGCGAGACAGAGACCACAGAACTGAGAGTGTTGATTAATTCCTGTCCTGTCTTTAATAAACTGCAGACGTGGTCCCCCGAAGAGCCTGGTGTCGGTGGTTCATTTGTGGTGCTAGTTGAAATCCGCTACAACTACTATGTACTTACTTTAAAAAATAAGTACAATATAGGCTTATAGATGTAGTCCTGTAAACGCTTGTGCTGTTATTGAGGAGGATACGGTAATATTATCCTCCTCGCAAATGGCACGCAAATGGCGGCGCGGTAAGACGCAGCGGCTGCTCCGGGGTCTCAAAACGGTGGTTTTTATGTCTTTCAATGTCGTCTGTTCGTCTCTAAATAGTGTAAAATCACCGCCAACTCACAAGGCACTCAATCCAAAACAAATATATGATCGTCAAAGCCTTTTGGACATCGCCAATGCATATAAACACCAACTCTCGCCGGCGACTACTGAGAAGTTACGAGGCCTTTGTTTACTGCTGGAGCCGGACCTCGAGATCGCGGCCTTACCTACTGACGCTACCCGCTTAAGGCAGCGTCGCAAGCGGTGTGAGAGAGGACGGAAGCGCGGTAAGCGCGGAGGTATACGAGCTAGGCTAAGGGCTAACCCCACAAGACCAGCTCTTCCAACACTCATGCTCTCAAACGTCCGCTCTTTGGAAAACAAATTGGACTTAATTCAACTCAGCCGGTCTACACAGCATGAGGCAAGGGATTGTTGTGTGTTTGTTTTCACTGAAACATGGCTAAACGACAACATCCCAGACTCCGCCATTCAGCAGCACGGGCTAACTAGCTACCGAGCGGATAGAGATTCATCACTATCTGGTAAGACCCGCGGTGGCGGCTTGTGTGTGTATATTAACAAAGACTGGTGTAATAATGCTGCGGTCTTATCTAAACACTGTTCATCGCTGGTGGAGTTTATGGTTGTCGAGTGTCGACCGTTCTATCTGCCACGGGAGTTCACGGCCATTGTTATTGTCGCAGTTTACATTCCCCCGTGTGCAAACGCTAAAGACGCGCTTCGTGAACTGTATAGCGCGATCAGTGAACAACAAACAAACAACCCCGAAGGCTTCTTCATCATAGCCGGCGACTTCAACCACGCAAACCTAAAGACAGTTTTGCCAAAGTTTTACCAGCATGTAAACTTTGCAACAAGGGGAGACAACACACTGGACTTTGTTTATACAACAGTAAAGAATGCCTACAAGGCTGTACCCCGCCCTCATCTTGGGTACTCGGACCACATCTCTGTTATGCTAATTCCTGCATACAGTCCACTTCTCAAACTTGCCAAACCGGTACAAAAACAAATGACAATTTGGCCAAACGATGCTTCCTCAACACTACAGGACTGCTTTCAGTGCACAGACTGGAACATGTTTAAAGAGGCAGCTACCTACAACAACCACATAGACCTGCATGAGTATACAGAGACTGTGACTGCTTACATCAAAAATTGCACTGATGATGTGACAATCACAAAGACCATCACTATACGTGCAAACCAGAAGCCATGGATGACAGCAAAGGTGTGTGGGCTGCTAAAGACCAGAGATGAGACTTTCAGATCAGGAGATAAAGCAGCCCTCAAAACAGCAAGAGCCAATCTGTCCTGTGGCATTAAAAATGCAAAACGGTCATATGCTCAAAAAATCAACAAACACTTCACAGACAGCAGAGACACACGGAGCCTGTGGCAAGCCATTAAGACCATCACTGCCTACAAGCCCCCGACACAGTCCTGTGATGATGACACATCTCTCCCCGATGCACTCAACCACTTTTATTCACGGTTTGAAATGCAGAATGACACACCTGCACAAAGACTGCCCACAACTCCCGACGAACAGGCACTCTGTCTGTCTCCGGCCGACGTAAGGAAGTCCCTATCTAGGATTAACCCACGCAAGGCCGCGGGTCCTGACAATATACCTGGCCGTGTTTTGAGAGACTGTGCTGCACAGCTGACAGATGTGTTTACAGATATATTCAACATCTCGCTGAGCCAGGCAGTTGTCCCCACATGTCTCAAATCCACAACAATTATACCAGTACAAAAGAAATCACCTGTGTCCTGTCTAAATGACTACCGGCCCATAGCACTGACTCCAATCATAATGAAGTGCTTTGAGAGGTTAGTCATGCACAACATCAAAGCTTGCCTCACCAGCACACTCGACCCGCTCCAGTTTGCATACCGTTCAAACCGCTCTACAGACGATGCAATTTCCTCCACCCTCCACTTGGCTCTAACCCACCTAGAAAATAAAGACTCTTATGTTAGAATGCTGTTCATTGATTTCAGTTCGGCATTCAACACAATCATTCCACAACAGCTCATACACAAACTAAATCTGTTGGGCCTAAACAATTCCCTTTGTAATTGGATCCTGGACTTTCTAACCGGAAGACCTCAGTCAGTCCGGGTTGGCAACAACACCTCGAGCACTACCACA
>NC_136900.1:125045-127545 GCF_949152265.1 Phoxinus phoxinus | reverse complement strand
TGCAGTGGAACTTCAACTTGATTTTCAGATAATGGTTTAGCCATTGATCGAGTAACTGCACAAGCTGGAAACAAATCAGGAAATTCTCTACAATTTTCAACATCAGGTTTCCTAGGTGTACATGATATTATGGGCGGAGCTGCCACACCACTCCGTCCCCAAACATTCCCACCAGCTAAATCATTTCCCAGAATAAATGTAATCCCAGGGACTGGAAGTGCAGAACGAACGCCAACTACTACATCACCAGTTACAATAGCAGAGGAAAGATGGATTCGATGCAAAGGCACTTCAACAAACCCCATCTCAAAACCTCGCACTAATACATGAGTTCCGGTAGCAGTTTCAGAAGTTAATGGCAAAATCCCTTCTAAAAGAAACGACTGCGCGGCTCCCGTATCTCGAAGAAGACGTACTGGCACCGTTTCGTTTGAACCAGACAATGACACATTTCCTTCAGTGATAAATGGTGTATAATCAACAGAGGAAGTTATACACTGATCAACAGATTTATCACTAGAACTAGATAAATGACGATCTTTCTCATCAAGAGTATCAACAATGAATGGCGAAGTAGAAACCAAAGCAACAGGTTTCGACAATCTTTCTTTCTTCTTCAGAATAAGACATTCAGATATTTTATGACCAGGCTTTTTACAATAAAAGCAAACCATGTCTCGAGAAAGTGCCGATTTACTAGAATGTTCAGCAACTGTCGCTCTAACATTCCTACTCAGCACAGGAGACTTTGTCTTAGGTTGAAAGCAAAACTTAGACTTACTCATATCGTTGGTTTTAAGACCGACTGCACTGAATGACCCACGATGGGTTAACACAAATTCATCAGCCATGATAGCAGCTTCAGAAAGTGTATTCACCTTGTGTTCAGTGAGATGCGTAGCTACAGCACGAGGAACACAATGTTTAAACTCCTCTAAGAGCACTAATTCTCTTAACTGCTCTTTAGTTGTAACTTTCATTGAAGTGCACCAACGATCAAACAAGTTCTCTTTTCCTCTTGCAAATTCAACATGAGTACATTCATCAACTTTAGTCAAATTCCTAAATTTTTGACGATATGCCTCAGGCACGAGTTCATATGCATGCAACACAGCAGATTTCACAACATCATACTCACCACTCTGTTCCAGTGAGAGTGCAGAATAAACTTCCTGAGCTTTACCTGTGAACACACACTGCAGCAATAAAGTCCAAAAGCCCTTCGGCCATTTCATGGACAAAGCAACACGTTCAAAGTGATAGAAATATTTATCCACTTCCTTTTCAGAAAATGGCGGCACCAATCTCATATTTCTGTGAACATCAAACACAGGTTCACCTGCATTGTCAAGCCGTGGAACAGGAGGCACATTCGCTTGTGAATCTTCAGCTGTCTTTGCTGCTAACTCCAACTCCAGCTTTTTTAACTGAAACACTCTCTCATCCCGATCTCTCTCTAACTGAAACGCTCTTTCATCCCGTTCCTTCTCTAACTCAAGTTCCAGTTTTCGCACAGTTAATTGCTGTTCTAATTCTCTCGCAGCGAACTCTCTCTCTAGCGCTCTCTCCTTCGCAGCGCGATCCTCACGCTCAGTGCGGATTTTCACTGCATCCAAATACAACTGCTTCTCCTGCAATGACATATCTGGAAATTTTCTCTCACTTTCGTCAACATCAAGAGGAGTAGACACAGACGATTCACTGGGAATAAACTCAGCGCCTACCTCTAAAACTCCTCTATCAGCAAGTGATCGCTTTAAAATAGTCACAATAGTTTCCTTCAGCCTCTTCTCTTGAGAAGTAAGATCGACACTGAAGCGTTCGGCGATTTGCACCAACTGCTCCTTTGTACAACTCTCAAGCAAAGCTTCTGAGGGACACGCAAAGAAATCTTCGAGCACCGAAGACATTTTATTCGTATGTGTATACCTACAATAACACAAACGAAACCACTAAATCACACACGTGAGACACTGTTTACCAAAAATACAACTCCCACAAATCACTGCTTCGAAGAGAAACTACGTCACCGTATTACGCAACCTATACTCATTCACAAAATTTTCAAAGACTTCCCACAAGTCAAAACACAGTGTAAGCGCGAAAATAAACCGCACTATACACACAAATGCAACGATTTACCTTTATGTATTTTTGTAGAATGGATTGTCCGTTTACAATATGAGAAAACTCCAGCTCCTAACTCAGAAAACACTAACTAAATCCTACCTGGTCTTCAGAGATGTACCGGGCTCGGGGCGACATTAAACGCTGAGCTCCGCGACAATCAGTCAAACTGAAAGTCCGGAAGCGTACCCCCTACAGAGAGTTAGTCTCTACCCAGGATAACCTCCAAAAACAAGAAAGGCAAAATAACAAAACAAAACAACAAACAGTGCTCCGTCGGAAGGATTGAATTCACAATCCAGCTGGAAACACTCTAACTAACCAGAGTTTCTCATTTATAAAAGGTAACCATTCACAAAAACATACACACATA
>NC_136900.1:10000-117345 GCF_949152265.1 Phoxinus phoxinus | reverse complement strand
TTTTCATACTGTCCTATCATGATTAAAAGGCAAAAAAATATTCTTTAAACTGATGGCAGTTAAGCTCCATCCACACAAAAATTGAATCAGCCTTTTTTTAAGCCACTTCATCAAAACCTCTCATAATGAGGGTGGGGGAACGGAATCCGACAGCTGGTTTTTTGCCGTCGGATTCCGTTCCCCCCCCCCTCTCATGTTTCTTAGCAGTGAGGTTCAAATACTCAACAAACTGTTGATTTTTACTTGTCCCCTATAGCCTAGTGGTCTAAGCTTTGACTTTTAACATTTTTTGAATTTTGACGACCAGAGTTCAAGTCCCGGGTCATCGTTTTTTTTTTTTGTTTTTTTTTCATACTCTCCTATCATGATTAAAAGGCAAAAAATATTCTTTAAACTGATGGCGGTTAAGCTCCATCCACACTGTAAGAGTGGAAATCTTTCAGGGGTTCAGACTGCAAGACTGCCGAGCGACTAAAGAAACGTTATTAGCAAGATGGTTTAAAGCTGTACATTTCTTGTCTGTTCCACTCACTGCCACTTATACCAATGACGGAAAATAAGTACAGTTACAATAGCTTCATACGTGGGAGAGCGTTGCTATAGACTAAAGAGAGTGATAGTATTGTATTGCACTATGTAGCAAAAAAGTTAAGACCAAATCAAAACTAGCACACTAGCTGTAATCGAAAGATTTAATGACAAAATATGGTGATGGTTACACTTAAAATAGTTACAAAGTAGATTAATGAATTGCTGATAACTTAAACCAAATAATCTTAACCAGCATGTAAATGTTACCTTAGAGATAGAATAGAGAGATAAAGAGAGAGAGAGAGAGAGAGACTTTGACTTTACAAAAACCTTTAATTATACAGTTAAAAGTAGATTTTCACAATTCCACAATTATACACTCACACACAAAAAAAACAAAAACAAACAAACTAATATAAAAATGATTAATAAAAACAAAAAAACAAAAAAAAATAAAAATAAAATTATAACATCTTTTCTAAACAACCTTCATTTATCTTGCATAAGATTCCATTTAAACACCAGACTTCCTCAAAAGTAACCAATTTTCCAACAAGTTCATAGTAGGCAAATTCAACCGTTAAACGAGCAGAGATCAAACCTTTGTATGTTAAAACAATATTGGTGGAACCTGTTCCCACAATCTTAGCTTTTCTAGTCAACCATATACTCAATTTAGCTTGTCCATACAAATAATTCAAAAAGACATCAACATTCCTTGTTTTATATCGATACTTTGGACCATAAATAAAACTTTCTTGACTAAAAACGTGACCCAACATATCACACCACTCTTTTAACATCTGGAAAAGCGGCTCTAATCTATTACACTCTAAAAACAAATGAAAAACAGATTCAATTTCTGAACAAAAAGGGCACATGTCAGTAGCGCTGGAATCTAAGTGAGCTTTATGCTTATTAGTTGTTACTATTCCATGTACGATCCTCCACTGTAAATCGCCAGTTCTTTTATCAGTAGGAATCTTATATAAAGTTCTCCAGCTGCGTTTGGGTAGACCTGTGCCAAATATCTCTTGCCATTTTGACTCACGTACGTGTTTCAATTCTTGAAACCGCATTACTTTAACGCAGACATGATACATGGATTTCTTGCCCACCTCACGAAAGGATTTTAGTTCTGGAGTACTGAAAGTGAGCAGTTTTCCCTCCTCCTCCTGCCATGAGACTACACCAACTTTTACTTCCAATTCTGGAAAATCTTTAACATTGTCATCATTATTTTGTTCAGATACTTCTTTTTCCAGAGCACATTTAAAATCAGAGGGTACAGCAGTTACAATTTCAGTTAAAAGTTTTTCAGAAAACCGCAATGATTTCACATCAATCTTTAGTGCAATATTTTCTGGGGATAACCACCCGTCCTTATCCAAAAAACATGACACCTTAGTGAGACCCGCTCTTACAAGTGCATTTCTCACTGAAACAGAATTCAAACTTTTTACAGACAGCACAGGGTTATGAATTACAGGTTCTTCTTTCCCCCAGAAACCATTGACAGGCCCTTGTTCTCGAGAGTTTGAAAATACTTTCCAAACTCTAAGCATTGTCTTATAAAACGGTGTTAGACCAGTTAAGTCCACTCCATCAAGGTCCATTAAAAAGAGGTGTCGATCAAGGCCCATCTGTCCTCCTTTTCTCAACAGTCCACAGGCTACATCTGTCCAGCTGATGTGCCTTTTATACAGACGTCTTTGAGCAGCCTGTAGTCTAAAAGCAGCGACTCTGCATTCAATGTCAATAAGTCCTTGTCCTCCTTCGCAGATTGGTAGATACAGGACAGCCGCTCTCAGCCAGTGCTGCCCAGACCAAAAAAAATTAACCAATTGTCTTTGAATATCTTTGACGAGATTTGAAGGAGGGTCAACAACGGCCATTTTATGCCACAGTGATGATGCAATTAGGTTATTTACTATCAAGACTCTTCCTCTATACGATAATCGAGGAAGTATCCATTTCCATTTGGACAAACGTACACACATCTTTTCTATTATTCCATCCCAGTTTTCCATTTTATACACATCTGAACCTAAGAAAACCCCTAAAAATTTAAAACCATCTCTACTCCATTCAACATTTCCAGGCAATACTGGTATAGAACTTGTGGTTCCGCACCATAGTGCTTCGCTTTTCCCCCAATTTATTTTAGATGAAGAAGCCTTTTCATAGCACTGAATACAACTTAATACACTTTGTATATCTTCTTTATCCTTAATTATCACAGTGAGGTCATCAGCATATGCAGAAACTTTCATGGATTTATTGAAAGAACCTTCGATGTGCAAACCCTTTAGTGAAATTCTTATTTTACACAATAGTGGTTCAATTACTAAACTGTAGAGCTGACCGGAAAGTGGGCAACCCTGCCTAATTCCCCTTCGAACTTTAATAGGCATACTTAACCCTCCAGGCACTTTTACCATACATTCTGCTTTTTCATAAAGTAACCGAATCCATGAAATAAAAACATCCCCAAAACCATATTCACTTAAAACATAGAACAGATAAGAGTGATCCACTCGGTCGAAAGCCTTTTCTTGATCTAGGGATAGTATTCCTAAATCAATATTGTTTGACATAGAGTAATCAATGACATCTCTTATAAGAAATAAATTATCTCTAATGCACCTGTTTTTAATACAATATGATTGATCCGGATGAATTAATACACCCATATATTCATTCAATCTATTAGAGATACTCTTAGAAAAAATCTTATAATCTGTTGTCAATAAGGCTACAGGCCTCCAATTTTTAAGCAAAGTAAGATCACCTTTTTTTGGTAGCAGAGAAAGAATTGCTCTTCTGCAACTAGTAGGTAAAAGTCCAGTTTTCATTGAACATAAAATCACTTCATAGTAATCTTTCCCAATGATTCCCCAAAACTGTTTAAAGAATTCAGAGGGAAGGCCATCTAATCCAGGGGATTTTCCAATCGATAATTCTTGCACAGCTTTGGTTACTTCTTGAAAGCTTAAAATACTATCTAAATCTTCTTTATGCTCTGGTGTAAGTTTTGGGATTAAATCAAAAAGTTCAGTTTTACTATCCAAATCTGTCATTTCCATATCATACAGTTTAGAATAAAAATCTACTACGAAATTGCTCATTTCAGATGGGTCATAAAATAAATCGCCACTATCATTCCTTAAACACAACATTTGCTTCTCTTGACACACTTTTCGCTCTAAATTAAAAAAGAACGATGTTGGTCCGTCAATATCTTTAATATGAGAAAAACGAGCTCTAATAAGAGCTCCTTTTACTTTCCCATGTAAAATGTTTTCTAACTGCAGTTTTTTTTCATATATAACATTTTGTAATTGATTTTCATGTCTTTCCAACATTTTGTTTTCAATTTCAAGAATCTCATTTTCGAGTTCTTTAATTGTATTTTCCATTATTTTTGAGGAATAACAAGTATATTGTTGGCAAAAAACTTTAACTTGGGTTTTTCCAACTTCCCACCACTGTATAATATCTCTAAAATCATTTTTTTCCATCTGCCATGTCTGCCAAAACAACTTAAAATTAGCACAAAAAACAACATCTTGTAACAGCTTCTTATTGAAATGCCAATATGAACCCACTTTATGTTGTTTTGACAATACACAATCTATTGTAATCATTTTATGATCTGAAATAATATTAGGAATAATATTAGCATTACAGACTCTATTCCTTGAGTTATTTGAAATATAAAACCTATCTAATCTTGCAGCATGAACCGTTCCTTCTGAAACCTTTACCCAAGTATACTGTTTTAAAGAAGGGTTTTCAGTTCTCCATATATCATTTAACTCGAACTTCTTAATAATATTTGCCAAAACAGATGAAGACTGATGGTGCGTTTCCTCATTATTTCTATCCATATTAAAATCTAAAGTACAATTAAAATCGCCTCCCATAATCACAATATCATTTTGTTTTAATGTATTTAAAAACTCTGCTATTTTCTTAAAGAGAACACTTCTCTCAGATCCTTTATTATTTGCATAAATATTCACAAAGATTACATTGTGAGTATTTACTTTAGCTTTTACAGCCAGTATACGACCTGGCTCTATCTCGTGTTCAGATAAAATGTTAAATTTAAGGCTTGGACTAAAACATATAGCTACACCCGAACTTACATTAGAGCCATGACTAAGAATATATTTTCCTTCCCACCATAGGCCCAATTCTACTTCATTATTTTTATCGCTATGTGTCTCTTGAAGGAAAGTCACTCCAATATTTTTAAGTTTTAGGCATTCTAAAAGCAAAGCTTGTTTTCTTCTATCTCTAAGGCCATTTACGTTTAAAGACGCTACTCGCAAAGGCTCCATGAGACAGAAAAGAAGGGAAAAACAGAAAAGAAAAGTAAACAAGGGAGACAGAGAAACAGCCATTACATTTATTTAAAACTTCCCTCTATTTCCTTTCCCACTCTTTTCCTTTGCCTTACCGTAGCTATATGTTTTTTCAAACGAAAACGTTTCTGTTGTGATAACACAGAAAAATTATACGTTTTCCGCGCCGACACAACTGAAGCAACGAACTTATCAGCATCCGGGAAATACTCAGCAACATCTACCTTTTTTCCTTTTGTTTCATCCAGAAACTCATTAATCTGTTCCACTGTATACAAATCATCTCCTACTTTCGGACAATCAGATATATCAGAACAACAATCCTCATAATTTAATCCGTCATCCTGACTCATTGATATCTCTCCAGAAACCACATCTTCAACAGTCACCACCTTAAAGGCTATATCGCTGCTACAACAAGGCTGCTCTTCTTGTAAAACACCAGCAAATCTACTAGAATTTGCACTCACCTCATTTTCTTCACCTGTATCCACATGGTCCTCTGAAACTTTCTCTGGTTCCCGATTTTGGTCACCCCGACTCTCCATTATAGCTTGACTCGGGTCAACCTGACTCTCCATTGTAGCTTGACTCGGGTCAACCTGACTCTCCATTGTAGCTTCATTCTCAACCCGAGTCTCCTCTGGTCTCTTTTTATGCGGACACGAGAATCTTTTGTGGCCGATATCACCACACTCAAAGCATCGTAAGCTTTCAGTGCTTGCATATAACACATAGGAACTATCTCCATCATTTACTCTAAACGACACATCTAGAGTTTTTTCCTGAGAATTTAAAAGCATATGAACTTGTCGTCTGAAAGATAGTACATGTTTTAAAGCTGGGTTTTTACATCCTAAAGGTACCATCTTGACTGGACTAACTAGTTTCCCAAAACGAGACAACTCTTTGACGATCGCTTCATTTTTAATAAACGGAGGTACGTTTGAAACTATAACTTTTGTAACCGGTGCATACAACGGAGTTGCCGGCACAAACATCCCCTTCACCCAAAGGCCATTTTCAATTATTTGATTAACAAGTTGTTCTGTCTTCAAAAAAACAACAACAGCTTTATTCATGCGCGAGGCTGAATTTATGTTTTCGTGACCAACCTGATCACCAACTACGATCAACACGTCCTCAATCGAAGCGGTCGGCTCCGGTACACACCTAAACCCATTCCGGAGGGAAACCGCGCTCGTTCCCCCCGCCATGCGGACGCCGAAAAGCCCGCACGGGAACCAATCCCTAAACTATCTTAACCTTACCCAAAAAAAAAAGAAAAAGAAAAGAAAAGAAAAGAAAAGGAAAAGGAAAGAAAAAGACAAAAAAGTATATAGAAAGATAAAGAAAGAAAGGAAAAAAACAAAATATACCACAATTAGAAAACGCTCTCACACGCATCCACTCATGCACACCCACTCCATGAGAGAGAGAGAGAGAGAGAGAGAGAGAGAGAGAGAGAGAGAGAGAGAGTGTGTGTGTGTGTGTGTGTGTGTGTGTGTGTGTGTGTGTGTGTGTGTGTGTGTGATGGGTAGGTTTAGAGGTCGTGTGTGTGTGGGGACGTGTGTGTGTGTGTGTGTGTGTGGACGTGTGTGTGTGTGTGTGGACGTGTGTGTGGACGTGTGTGTGTGTGGACGTGTGTGTGTGTGTGGACGTGTGTGTGTGTGTGTGTGGACGTGTGTGTGTGTGTGGACGTGTGTGTGTGGACGTGGACTCAAACGGACTCTTTTTGAGGAGACAGTGGATTTCCAAATTTGTTGCCCTGATTCTACGTGCTATGCGCGAATACACTGCAGGCTCACTCTCGCTCGTATCCAAGGTAAATCATGAACACCATCATCCCTTACATGTGTTTTATATGACTAAATACATAATCAGCTAAAACACATGCGCAGGTCACTTTACTTCCTGAACAAGTGTGCACCCGAGTCTGTGATGCTTTCACATTCATGCGCACCGCGGCACGGAGTCACCCACCTCCTCCAGGTAGTCTCGGGTTCGGGACCCCAGTGCGCACCCGGCTCCGCATGACAGCGTTCACATTAGCGAGTTTTCATGCGAACCGTGCCCCGTTCCCAACTAAACTGCCAGTGTGAAAGCCCCCTTAAAGCAACATGAACTCGGGTGCGCGCTTATTCAGGAAGTAAAGTGACCTGCGCATGCGTTTTAGCTGATTATTATGTATTTAATAATGGATTGGATTGGGGGGGGGGGGGATGGGGGGGGGGACTAACGCTCACATGGGTTAATCAGGTGTGTTTGATTAGGGAGACAAAGAAAACGTGCAGTGTTGGGGGTGCTTCAGGACAGGTTTGGGAACCACTGGATTAGACTCTGCTGAGCTTGTTACTGCGCAAAGTGATATTTTTTTTTCAAAAGCTTGGCTTTGGTGATTTCTATTGCAAAACTATCCGCACATTATATTTAAATGGTAACTGCTCAATTAACTTAGATTTGGTAGTTCTCCCAGATTGGAAGTGTTCAGGGGTTCGCCAGGGTTGCCCGGTGTCACCTTACCACTCAATATAGCTGATAATCATATTTTCATAAGTGAAAAGTGTTAAGTGTTTTCTAAAGCTTGAATTAAGACATTTTCATTATTTTCATACTATATTATCATATTATCATAATTCAAATTAAGATATTTTTTATAAAATCTGAGAGCTGGCTCACTCCTCTATAGTCTTCTAGGTAATTGAAACTTGCCGGCCCAGAAAGTTAGTAAAGACAATGTTTAAATAGTCCAAGTGATTACAGTGGCTCAACCATAAGTTTATCAAGCGACGAGAATACTTTTTGTGCACAAAAATAACGACTTTATTCAACTCTTGATTTTCTTCTGTGTGGACCTCTGAGTGAGTTCACGTAGTGTAACAGCGCTTCAGGGTTGTACATCAGCAGGTAGGCTCACTATTGGCCGACGCTAGTCATGTGTGTCTCCATCTGATCAGGATACGGCCGGATCCGGCTGACTACATCATGTGTTGTGGTCGTGTCTAGGCGCAGGTCCTCCATCTGATCTGGATCCGGCTCGGATCCGGCTGACTACATCATGTGTTGTGGTCATGTCTAGGCGGAGGTCCTCCATCTGATCTAGATACGGCCCGGATCCGGCTGACTTCATCATGTTTTGTGGTCATGTCTAGGCGCAGGTCCACCATCTGATCTGGATACGGCCCGGATCCGGCTGACTTCATCATGTGTTGTGGTCATGTCTAGGCGCAGGTCCACCATCTGATCTGGATACGGCCCGGATCCGGCTGACTACATCATGTGTTGTGGTCGTGTCTAGGCGCAGGTCCTCCATCTGATCTGGATACGGCCCGGATCCGGCTGACTACATCATGTGTTGTGGTCGTGTCTAGGCGCAGGTCCACCATCTGATCTGGATACGGCCCGGATCCGGCTGACTACATCATGTGTTGTGGTCGTGTCTAGGCGCAGGTCCACCATCTGATCTGGATACGGCCCGGATCCGGCTGACTTCATCATGTGTTGTGGTCATGTCTAGGCGCAGGTCCACCATCTGATCTGGATACGGCCCGGATCCGGCTGACTACATCATGTGTTGTGGTCGTGTCTAGGCGCAGGTCCTCCATCTGATCTGGATACGGCCCGGATCCGGCTGACTTCATCATGTGTTGTGGTCATGTCTAGGCGCAGGTCCACCATCTGATCTGGATACGGCCCGGATCCGGCTGACTTCATCATGTGTTGTGGTCGTGTCTAGGCACAGGTCCACCATCTGATCTGGATACGTGTCTAGGCGCAGGTCCTCCATCTGATCTGGATACGGCCCGGATCCGGCTGACTACATCATGTGTTGTGGTCGTGTCTAGGCACAGGTCCACCATCTGATCTGGATATGTGTCTAGGCGCAGGTCCTCCATCTGATCTGGATACGGCCCGGATCCGGCTGACTACATCATGTGTTGTGGTCTTGTCTAGGCGCAGGTCCTCCATCTGATCTGGATACGCCCGGATCCGGCTGACTTCACCATGTGTTGTGGTCGTGTCTAGGCACAGGTCCTCCATCTGATCTGGATACGGCCCGGATCCGGCTGACTACATAATGTGTTGTGGTCGTGTCTAGGCGCAGGTCCTCCATCTGATCTGGATACGGCCCGGATCCGGCTGACTACATAATGTGTTGTGGTCGTGTCTAGGCGCAGGTCCTCCATCTGATCTGGATACGGCCCGGATCCGCCTCAGATTCGGCTGACTACATCATGTGTTGTGGTCGTGTCAAGGCGCAGGTCCTCCATCTGATCTGGATACGGCCCGGATCCGGCTGACTTCACCATGTGTTGTGGTCATGTCTAGACGCAGGTCCTCCATCTGATCTGGATACGGCCCAGATCCGGCTGACTTCACCATGTGTTGTGGTCTTGTCTAGGCACTGGTCCTCCATCTGATCTGGATACGGCCCGGATCCGGCTGACTTCATCATGTGTTGTGGTCGTGTCTAGGCACAGGTCCTCCATCAGATCTGGATACGGCCCGGATCCGGCTGACTACATCATGTGTTGTGGTCGTGTCTAGGCGCAGGTCCTCCATCTGATCTGGATACGGCCCGGATCCGGCTCGATTCCGGCTGACTACATCATGTGTTGTGGTCATGTCTAGGCGCAGGTCCTCCATCTGATCTGGATACGGCCCAGATCCGGCTGACTTCACCATGTGTTGTGGTCATGTCTAGGCGCAGGTCCTCCATCTGATCTGGATACGGCCCAGATCCGGCTGACTTCACCATGTGTTGTGGTCGTGTCTAGGCGCAGGTCCTCCATCTGATCTGGATACGGCCCAGATCCGGCTGACTACATCATGTGTTGTGGTCGTGTCTAGGCGCAGGTCCTCCATCTGATCTGGATACGGCCCAGATCCGGCTGACTTCACCATGTGTTGTGGTCGTGTCTAGGCGCAGGTCCTCCATATGATCTGGATACGGCCCGGATCCGGCTGACTACATCATGTGTTGTGGTCGTGTCTAGGCGCAGGTCCTCCATCTGATCTGGATACGGCCCGGATCCGGCTCGGATCCGGCTGACTACATCATGTGTTGTGGTCATGTCTAGGCGCAGGTCCTCCATCTGATCTGGATACGGCCCGGATCCGGCTGACTACATCATGTGTTGTGGTCGTGTCTAGGCGCAGGTCCTCCATCTGATCTGGATACGGCCCAGATCCGGCTGACTACATCATGTGTTGTGGTCGTGTCTAGGCGCAGGTCCTCCATCTGATCTGGATACGGCCCAGATCCGGCTGACTTCACCATGTGTTGTGGTCGTGTCTAGGCGCAGGTCCTCCATATTATCTGGATACGGCCCGGATCCGGCTGACTACATCATGTGTTGTGGTCGTGTCTAGGCGCAGGTCCTCCATCTGATCTGGATACGGCCCGGATCCGGCTCGGATCCGGCTGACTACATCATGTGTTGTGGTCATGTCTAGGCGCAGGTCCTCCATCTGATCTGGATACGGCCCGGATCCGGCTGACTACATCATGTGTTGTGGTCGTGTCTAGGCGCAGGTCCTCCATCTGATCTGGATACGGCCCAGATCCGGCTGACTTCACCATGTGTTGTGGTCATGTCTAGGCGCAGGTCCTCCATTCGGCCTCCATCTGATCTGGATACGGCCCAGATCCGGCTGACTACATCATGTGTTGTGGTCGTGTCTAGGCGCAGGTCCTCCATCTGATCTGGATACGGCCCAGATCCGGCTGACTTCACCATGTGTTGTGGTCGTGTCTAGGCGCAGGTCCTCCATCTGATCTGGATACGGCCCGGATCCGGCTCGGATCCGGCTGACTACATCATGTGTTGTGGTCATGTCTAGGCGCAGGTCCTCCATCTGATCTGGATACGGCCCGGATCCGGCTGACTACATCATGTGTTGTGGTCGTGTCTAGGCGCAGGTCCTCCATCTGATCTGGATACGGCCCAGATCCGGCTGACTTCACCATGTGTTGTGGTCATGTCTAGGCGCAGGTCCTCCATCTGATCTGGATACGGCCCGGATCCGGCTGACTACATCATGTGTTGTGGTCGTGTCTAGGCGCAGGTCCTCCATCTGATCTGGATACGGCCCGGATCCGGCTGACTACATCATGTGTTGTGGTCGTGTCTAGGCGCAGGTCCTCCATCTGATCTGGATACGGCCCAGATCCGGCTGACTTCACCATGTGTTGTGGTCATGTCTAGGCGCAGGTCCTCCATCTGATCTGGATACGGCCCGGATCCGGCTGACTACATCATGTGTTGTGGTCGTGTCTAGGCGCAGGTCCTCCATCTGATCTGGATACGGCCCGGATCCGGCTGACTACATCATGTGTTGTGGTCGTGTCTAGGCGCAGGTCCTCCATCTGATCTGGATACGGCCCGGATCCGGCTGACTTCACCATGTGTTGTGGTCATGTCTAGGCGCAGGTCCTCCATTCGGCCTCCATCTGATCTGGATTCGGCCCTAGGCGCAGGTCCTCCATCTGATCTGGATACGGCCCGGATCCGGCTAACTACATCATGTGTTGTGGTCATGTCTAGGCGCAGGTCCTCCATCTGATCTGGATACGGCCCAGATCCGGCTGACTTCACCATGTGTTGTGGTCATGTCTAGGCGCAGGTCCTCCATCTGATCTGGATACGGCCCGGATCCGGCTGACTACATCATGTGTTGTGGTCGTGTCTAGGCGCAGGTCCTCCATCTGATCTGGATACGGCCCGGATCCGGCTGACTACATCATGTGTTGTGGTCGTGTCTAGGCGCAGGTCCTCCATCTGATCTGGATACGGCCCGGATCCGGCTCGGATCCGGCTGACTACATCATGTGTTGTGGTCATGTCTAGGCGCAGGTCCTCCATCTGATCTGGATACGGCCCGGATCCGGCTGACTACATCATGTGTTGTGGTCGTGTCTAGGCGCAGGTCCTCCATCTGATCTGGATACGGCCCAGATCCGGCTGACTACATCATGTGTTGTGGTCGTGTCTAGGCGCAGGTCCTCCATCTGATCTGGATACGGCCCAGATCCGGCTGACTTCACCATGTGTTGTGGTCGTGTCTAGGCGCAGGTCCTCCATATGATCTGGATACGGCCCGGATCCGGCTGACTACATCATGTGTTGTGGTCGTGTCTAGGCGCAGGTCCTCCATCTGATCTGGATACGGCCCGGATCCGGCTCGGATCCGGCTGACTACATCATGTGTTGTGGTCATGTCTAGGCGCAGGTCCTCCATCTGATCTGGATACGGCCCGGATCCGGCTGACTACATCATGTGTTGTGGTCGTGTCTAGGCGCAGGTCCTCCATCTGATCTGGATACGGCCCAGATCCGGCTGACTACATCATGTGTTGTGGTCGTGTCTAGGCGCAGGTCCTCCATCTGATCTGGATACGGCCCAGATCCGGCTGACTTCACCATGTGTTGTGGTCGTGTCTAGGCGCAGGTCCTCCATATTATCTGGATACGGCCCGGATCCGGCTGACTACATCATGTGTTGTGGTCGTGTCTAGGCGCAGGTCCTCCATCTGATCTGGATACGGCCCGGATCCGGCTCGGATCCGGCTGACTACATCATGTGTTGTGGTCATGTCTAGGCGCAGGTCCTCCATCTGATCTGGATACGGCCCGGATCCGGCTGACTACATCATGTGTTGTGGTCGTGTCTAGGCGCAGGTCCTCCATCTGATCTGGATACGGCCCAGATCCGGCTGACTTCACCATGTGTTGTGGTCATGTCTAGGCGCAGGTCCTCCATTCGGCCTCCATCTGATCTGGATTCGGCCCTAGGCGCAGGTCCTCCATCTGATCTGGATACGGCCCGGATCCGGCTAACTACATCATGTGTTGTGGTCATGTCTAGGCGCAGGTCCTCCATCTGATCTGGATACGGCCCAGATCCGGCTGACTTCACCATGTGTTGTGGTCATGTCTAGGCGCAGGTCCTCCATCTGATCTGGATACGGCCCAGATCCGGCTGACTTCACCATGTGTTGTGGTCGTGTCTAGGCGCAGGTCCTCCATCTGATCTGGATACGGCCCGGATCCGGCTCGGATCCGGCTGACTACATCATGTGTTGTGGTCATGTCTAGGCGCAGGTCCTCCATCTGATCTGGATACGGCCCAGATCCGGCTGACTTCACCATGTGTTGTGGTCGTGTCTAGGCGCAGGTCCTCCATCTGATCTGGATACGGCCCGGATCCGGCAGGTCCTCCATCAGTTCAGTTCAGTTCAGTTCAGTTCAGTTCAGTTCAGTTCAGTTCAGTTTATTGAAGTTGCATCTCATATCATATTTACATACAATGCAAGAGCAAAAATCTTAGGTCTCCCTCCCTCCTGACAAGCAGCAGCTTAAAAGTGCCTATACACACACACACACACACACACACACACACACACACACACACACAGTTAAAAACAGTACATTACATCTCCATAATAAATAAATGTCTATCTACTGTTAAGAAGCCTAATAGCTTGGTGAAAAAATGAGTCTCTAAGTCTGCAGGTTTTTGCTCTCAGACTGCAGTAGCGCTTGCCTGAGGGAAGCCGCTGGAAAAGGTTGCTGTTAGGGTGGCTGGAGTCCTTGATAATCTTTTGGGCCTTCGTCTTGCACCTCTCCTGATACAGGTCTGCTATAGGTGCAAGCTCACAGCCGCATATTTTCTGAGCAGTTTTTACTACTCTTTGTATTGCTCTGCGGCTGTTTGTAGTGCAGTTGCCATACCAGGAGGTGATGGCCCCTGTGAGGACACTCTCAATTGTCCCTCGATAGAAGGCACAGAGAACATTGGGGCCCATGCCAAATTTCCTCAGACGCCTAAGGTGGAACAGGCGTTGCTGGGCCTTCCCCACTATTCCCGTAGTGTGTAGGTCCCAGGTGAGGTTATTGGTGATGTTGATCCCAAGGAACTTAAAACTGCTCACCCTTTCCACAGCATTCCCCTGAATCATCAAGGGAGTCAGTTCAGCTCTTTTTCTCTTCCTGAAGTCCACCACCAGCTCTTTCGTTTTTGCCACATTTAGTGACAAATTGTTATCCTGACACCATTGTACCAGATTCTCCACTTCCTCCCTGTACAACAACTCGTTGTCACCTCTAATCCGGCCCACCACCGTGGTGTCATCAGCAAACTTGACAATGAGGTTTGACGAGTGTAATGGTGTGCAGTCATATGTGTACAGTGAGTAGAGAAGAGGACTAAGCACACAGCCTTGGGGCGCTCCGGTACTCACGGTTAGAGGAGTGGAGGTGATGGACCCCATCCTAACCACCTGACGGCGGTTACTTAGGAAGTCCAAGATGAGATTGCAGAGGTCCGGTGGAAAATCAAGGCTGCTGAGTTTTTTGACCAGTCTAGAGGGAATTATTGTATTGAATGCCGAGCTATAATCAATGAAAAGTATTCTGACATAAGAGTTTTCATTTTCCAGGTGCGTGAGTGTGTTATGGAGTACTGTGGATATAGCATCCTCTGTGGATCTGTTTTCTCCATCTGATCTGGATACGGCCCAGATCCGGCTGACTTCACCATGTGTAGTGGTCATGTCTAGGCGCAGGTCCTCCATCTGATCTGGATATGGCCCAGATCCGGCTGACTTCACCATGTGTAGTGGTCATGTCTAGGCGCAGGTCCTCCATCTGATCTGGATACGGCCCAGATCCGGCTGACTTCACCATGTGTAGTGGTCATGTCTAGGCGCAGGTCCTCCATCTGATCTGGATATGGCCCAGATCCGGCTGACTTCACCATGTGTTGTGGTCGTGTCTAGGCGCAGGTCCTCCATCTGATCTGGATACGGCCCGGATCCGGCTCGGATCCGGCTGACTACATCATGTGTTGTGGTCATGTCTAGGCGCAGGTCCTCCATCTGATCTGGATACGGCCCAGATCCGGCTGACTTCACCATGTGTTGTGGTCGTGTCTAGGCGCAGGTCCTCCATCTGATCTGGATACGGCTCGGATCCGGCTGACTACATCATGTGTTGTGGTCGTCTCCAGGCTCAGGTCCTCCATCTGATCTGGATTCGGCCCGGATCCGGCTGACTACATCATGTGTTGTGGTCGTGTCTAGGCGCAGGTCCTCCATCTGATCTGGATACGGCCCGGATCCGGCTCGGATCCGGCTGACTACATCTAGGCGCAGGTCCTCCATCTGATCTGGATACGGCCCGGATCCGGCTGACTACATCATGTGTTGTGGTCGTGTCTAGGCGCAGGTCCTCCATCTGATCTGGATACGGCCCAGATCCGGCTGACTTCACCATGTGTTGTGGTCATGTCTAGGTGCAGGTCCTCCATTCGGCCTCCATCTGATCTGGATTCGGGCCTAGGCGCAGGTCCTCCATCTGATATGGATACGGCCCGGATCCGGCTAACTACATCATGTGTTGTGGTCATGTCTAGGCGCAGGTCCTCCATCTGATCTGGATACGGCCCAGATCCGGCTGACTTCACCATGTGTTGTGGTCATGTCTAGGCGCAGGTCCTCCATCTGATCTGGATACGGCCCAGATCCGGCTGACTTCACCATGTGTTGTGGTCGTGTCTAGGCGCAGGTCCTCCATCTGATCTGGATACGGCCCGGATCCGGCTCGGATCCGGCTGACTACATCATGTGTTGTGGTCATGTCTAGGCGCAGGTCCTCCATCTGATCTGGATACGGCCCAGATCCGGCTGACTTCACCATGTGTTGTGGTCGTGTCTAGGCGCAGGTCCTCCATCTGATCTGGATACGGCCCGGATCCGGCAGGTCCTCCATCTGATCTGGATACGGTCCAGATCCGGCTGACTTCACCATGTGTAGTGGTCATATCTAGGCGCAGGTCCTCCATCTGATCTGGATACGGCCCAGATCCGGCTGACTTCACCATGTGTTGTGGTCGTGTCTAGGCGCAGGTCCTCCATCTGATCTGGATACGGCCCGGATCCGGCTCGGATCCGGCTGACTACATCATGTGTTGTGGTCATGTCTAGGCGCAGGTCCTCCATCTGATCTGGATACGGCCCAGATCCGGCTGACTTCACCATGTGTTGTGGTCGTGTCTAGGCGCTGGTCCTCCATCTGATCTGGATACGGCTCGGATCCGGCTGACTACATCATGTGTTGTGGTCGTCTCCAGGCTCAGGTCCTCCATCTGATCTGGATTCGGCCCGGATCCGGCTGACTACATCATGTGTTGTGGTCGTGTCTAGGCGCAGGTCCTCCATCTGATCTGGATACGGCCCGGATCCGGCTAACTACATCATGTGTTGTGGTCATGTCTAGGCGCAGGTCCTCCATCTGATCTGGATACGGGCCGGATCCGGCTGACTACATCATGTGTTGTGGTCATGTCTAGGCGCAGGTCCACCATCTGATCTGGATACGGCCCGGATCCGGCTGACTACATCATGTGTTGTGGTCGTGTCTAGGCGCAGATCCTCCATCTGATCTGGATACGGCCCGGATCCGGCTAACTACATCATGTGTTGTGGTCATGTCTAGGCGCAGGTCCTCCATTTGATCTGGATACGGGCCGGATCCGGCTGACTACATCATGTGTTGTGGTCATGTCTAGGCGCAGGTCCACCATCTGATCTGGATACGGCCCGGATCCGGCTGACTACATCATGTGTTGTGGTCGTGTCTAGGCGCAGATCCTCCATCTGATCTGGATACGGCCCGGATCCGGCTGACTACATCATTTGTTGTGGTCGTGTCTAGGCGCAGGTCCTCCATCTGATCTGGATACGGCCCGGATCCGGCTAACTACATCATGTGTTGTGGTCATGTCTAGGCGCAGGTCCTCCATCTGATCTGGATACGGGCCGGATCCGGCTGACTACATCATGTGTTGTGGTTATGTCTAGGCGCAGGTCCACCATCTGATCTGGATACGGCCCAGATCCGGCTGACTTCACCATGTGTTGTGGTCGTGTCTAGGCGCTGGTCCTCCATCTGATCTGGATTCGGCCCGAATCCGGCTGACTACATCATGTGTTGTGGTTGTGTCTAGGCGCAGGTCCTCCATCTGATCTGGATACGGCCCGGATCCGGCTAACTACATCATGTGTTGTGGTCATGTCTAGGCGCAGGTCCTCCATCTGATCTGGATACGGGCCGGATCCGGCTGACTACATCATGTGTTGTGGTCGTGTCTAGGCGCAGGTCCACCATCTGATCTGGATACGGCCCGGATCCGGCTGACTACATCATGTGTTGTGGTCGTGTCTAGGCGCAGATCCTCCATCTGATCTGGATACGGCCCGGATCCGACTGACTACATCATTTGTTGTGGTCGTGTCTAGGCGCAGGTCCTCCATCTGATCTGGATCCGGCCCGGATCCGGCTAACTACATCATGTTTTGTGGTCATGTCTAGGCGCAGGTCCTCCATCTGATCTGGATACGGCCCGGATCCGGCTGACTACATCATGTGTTGTGGTCGTGTCTAGGCGCAGATCCTCCATCTGATCTGGATACGGCCCGGATCCGGCTGACTACATCATGTGTTGTGGTCGTGTCTAGGCGCAGGTCCTCCATCTGATCTGGATACGGCCCGGATCCGGCTAACTACATCATGTGTTGTGGTCATGTCTAGGCGCAGGTCCTCCATCTGATCTGGATACGGGCCGGATCCGGCTGACTACATCATGTGTTGTGGTCATGTCTAGGCGCAGGTCCACCATCTGATCTGGATACGGCCCGGATCCGGCTGACTACATCATGTGTTGTGGTCGTGTCTAGGCGCAGATCCTCCATCTGATCTGGATACGGCCCGGATCCGGCTAACTACATCATGTGTTGTGGTCATGTCTAGGCGCAGGTCCTCCATTTGATCTGGATACGGGCCGGATCCGGCTGACTACATCATGTGTTGTGGTCATGTCTAGGCGCAGGTCCACCATCTGATCTGGATACGGCCCGGATCCGGCTGACTACATCATGTGTTGTGGTCGTGTCTAGGCGCAGATCCTCCATCTGATCTGGATACGGCCCGGATCCGGCTGACTACATCATTTGTTGTGGTCGTGTCTAGGCGCAGGTCCTCCATCTGATCTGGATACGGCCCGGATCCGGCTAACTACATCATGTGTTGTGGTCATGTCTAGGCGCAGGTCCTCCATCTGATCTGGATACGGGCCGGATCCGGCTGACTACATCATGTGTTGTGGTTATGTCTAGGCGCAGGTCCACCATCTGATCTGGATACGGCCCAGATCCGGCTGACTTCACCATGTGTTGTGGTCGTGTCTAGGCGCTGGTCCTCCATCTGATCTGGATTCGGCCCGAATCCGGCTGACTACATCATGTGTTGTGGTTGTGTCTAGGCGCAGGTCCTCCATCTGATCTGGATACGGCCCGGATCCGGCTAACTACATCATGTGTTGTGGTCATGTCTAGGCGCAGGTCCTCCATCTGATCTGGATACGGGCCGGATCCGGCTGACTACATCATGTGTTGTGGTCGTGTCTAGGCGCAGGTCCACCATCTGATCTGGATACGGCCCGGATCCGGCTGACTACATCATGTGTTGTGGTCGTGTCTAGGCGCAGATCCTCCATCTGATCTGGATACGGCCCGGATCCGACTGACTACATCATTTGTTGTGGTCGTGTCTAGGCGCAGGTCCTCCATCTGATCTGGATCCGGCCCGGATCCGGCTAACTACATCATGTTTTGTGGTCATGTCTAGGCGCAGGTCCTCCATCTGATCTGGATACGGGCCGGATCCGGCTGACTACATCATGTGTTGTGGTTATGTCTAGGCGCAGGTCCACCATCTGATCTGGATACTGCCCGCATCCGGCTGACTTCATCATGTGTTGTGGTCGTGTCTAGGCACAGGTCCTCCATCTGATCTGGATACGGCCAGGATCCGGCTGACTACATCATGTGTTGTGGTCGTGTCTGGGCGCAGGTCCTCCATCTGATCTGGATACGGCCCGGATCCGGCTGACTACATCATGTGTTCTGGTCGTGTCTAGGCGCAGGTCCTCCATCTGATCTGGATACTGCCCGCATCCGGCTGACTTCATCATGTGTTCTGGTCGTGTCTAGGCGCAGGTCCCCCATCTGATCTGGATACTGCCCGCATCCGGCTGACTTTATCATGTGTTGTGGTCGTGTCTAGGCGCAGGTCCTCCATCTGATCTGGATACGGGCCGGATCCGGCTGACTACATCATGTGTTGTGGTTGTGTCTAGGCGCAGGTCCTCCATCTGATCTGGATACGGCCCGGATCCGGCTGACTACATCATGTGTTGTGGCCTTGTCTAGGCGCAGGTCCACCATCTGATCTGGATACTGCCCACATCCGGCTGACTTTATCATGTGTTGTGGTCGTATCTAGGCGCAGGTCCACCATCTGATCTGGATACGGGCCGGATCCGGCTGAATACAACATGTGTTGTGGTTGTGTCTAGGCGCAGGTCCTCCATCTGATCTGGATACGGCCCAGATCCGGCTGACTACATCATGTGTTGTGGCCGTGTCTAGGCGCAGGTCCTCCATCTGATCTGGATACGGCCCGGATCCGGCTGACTTTATCATGTGTTGTGGTCGTGTCTAGGCGCAGGTCCTCCATCTGATCTGGATACGGGCCGGATCCGGCTGACTACATCATGTGTTGTGGTTGTGTCTAGGCGCAGGTCCTCCATCTGATCTGGATATGGCCCGGATCCGGCTGACTACATCATGTGTTGTGGCCGTGTCTAGGCGCAGGTCCACCATCTGATCTGGATACTGCCCACATCCGGCTGACTTTATCATGTGTTGTGGTCGTGTCTAGGCGCAGGTCCACCATCTGATCTGGATACGGGCCGGATCCGGCTGAATACAACATGTGTTGTGGTTGTGTCTAGGCGCAGGTCCTCCATCTGATCTGGATACGGCCCAGATCCGGCTGACTACATCATGTGTTGTGGCCGTGTCTAGGCGCAGGTCCTCCATCTGATCTGCATACGGCCCGGATCCGGCTGACTTTATCATGTGTTGTGGTCGTGTCTAGGCGCAGGTCCTCCATCTGATCTGGATACGGCCCGGATCCGGCTGACTACATCATGTGTTGTGGTCGTGTCTAGGCGCAGGTCCTCCATCTGATCTGGATACGGCCGGATCCGGCTGACTTTATCATGTGTTGTGGTCGTGTGTAGGCGCAGGTCCCCCATCTGATCTGGATACTGCCCGCATCCGGCTGACTTCATCATGTGTTGTGGTCGTGTCTAGGCGCAGGTCCTCCATCTGATCTGGATACGGGCCGGATCCGGCTGACTACATCATGTGTTGTGGTTGTGTCTAGGCGCAGGTCCTCCATCTGATCTGGATACGCCCCGGATCCGGCTGACTACATCATGTGTTGTGGCCGTGTCTAGGCGCAGGTCCACCATCTGATCTGGATACTGCCCACATCCGGCTGACTTTATCATGTGTTGTGGTCGTGTCTAGGCGCAGGTCCTCCATCTGATCTGGATACGGCCCGGATCCGGCTAACTACATCATGTTTTGTGGTCATGTCTAGGCGCAGGTCCTCCATCTGATCTGGATACGGGCCGGATCCGGCTGACTACATCATGTGTTGTGGTTATGTCTAGGCGCAGGTCCACCATCTGATCTGGATACTGCCCGCATCCGGCTGACTTCATCATGTGTTGTGGTCGTGTCTAGGCACAGGTCCTCCATCTGATCTGGATACGGCCAGGATCCGGCTGACTACATCATGTGTTGTGGTCGTGTCTGGGCGCAGGTCCCCCATCTGATCTGGATACGGCCCGGATCCGGCTGACTTCATCATGTGTTGTGGTCGTGTCTAGGCACAGGTCCTCCATCTGATCTGGATACGGCCAGGATCCGGCTGACTACATCATGTGTTGTGGTCGTGTCTGGGCGCAGGTCCTCCATCTGATCTGGATACGGCCCGGATCCGGCTGACTACATCATGTGTTCTGGTCGTGTCTAGGCGCAGGTCCTCCATCTGATCTGGATACTGCCCGCATCCGGCTGACTTCATCATGTGTTCTGGTCGTGTCTAGGCGCAGGTCCCCCATCTGATCTGGATATTGCCCGCATCCGGCTGACTTTATCATGTGTTGTGGTCGTGTCTAGGCGCAGGTCCTCCATCTGATCTGGATACGGGCCGGATCCGGCTGACTACATCATGTGTTGTGGTTGTGTCTAGGCGCAGGTCCTCCATCTGATCTGGATACGGCCCGGATCCGGCTGACTACATCATGTGTTGTGGCCTTGTCTAGGCGCAGGTCCACCATCTGATCTGGATACTGCCCACATCCGGCTGACTTTATCATGTGTTGTGGTCGTATCTAGGCGCAGGTCCACCATCTGATCTGGATACGGGCCGGATCCGGCTGAATACAACATGTGTTGTGGTTGTGTCTAGGCGCAGGTCCTCCATCTGATCTGGATACGGCCAAGATCCGGCTGACTACATCATGTGTTGTGGCCGTGTCTAGGCGCAGGTCCTCCATCTGATCTGGATACGGCCCGGATCCGGCTGACTTTATCATGTGTTGTGGTCGTGTCTAGGCGCAGGTCCTCCATCTGATCTGGATACGGGCCGGATCCGGCTGACTACATCATGTGTTGTGGTTGTGTCTAGGCGCAGGTCCTCCATCTGATCTGGATATGGCCCGGATCCGGCTGACTACATCATGTGTTGTGGCCGTGTCTAGGCGCAGGTCCACCATCTGATCTGGATACTGCCCACATCCGGCTGACTTTATCATGTGTTGTGGTCGTGTCTAGGCGCAGGTCCACCATCTGATCTGGATACGGGCCGGATCCGGCTGAATACAACATGTGTTGTGGTTGTGTCTAGGCGCAGGTCCTCCATCTGATCTGGATACGGCCCAGATCCGGCTGACTACATCATGTGTTGTGGCCGTGTCTAGGCGCAGGTCCTCCATCTGATCTGGATACGGCCCGGATCCGGCTGACTTTATCATGTGTTGTGGTCGTGTCTAGGCGCAGGTCCTCCATCTGATCTGGATACGGCCCGGATCCGGCTGACTACATCATGTGTTGTGGTCGTGTCTAGGCGCAGGTCCTCCATCTGATCTGGATACGGCCGGATCCGGCTGACTTTATCATGTGTTGTGGTCGTGTGTAGGCGCAGGTCCCCCATCTGATCTGGATACTGCCCGCATCCGGCTGACTTTATCATGTGTTGTGGTCGTGTCTAGGCGCAGGTCCTCCATCTGATCTGGATACGGGCCGGATCCGGCTGACTACATCATGTGTTGTGGTTGTGTCTAGGCGCAGGTCCTCCATCTGATCTGGATACGGCCCGGATCCGGCTGACTACATCATGTGTTGTGGCCGTGTCTAGGCGCAGGTCCACCATCTGATCTGGATACTGCCCACATCCGGCTGACTTTATCATGTGTTGTGGTCGTGTCTAGGCGCAGGTCCACCATCTGATCTGGATACGGGCCGGATCCGGCTGAATACAACATGTGTTGTGGTTGTGTCTAGGCGCAGGTCCTCCATCTGATCTGGATACGGCCCAGATCCGGCTGACTACATCATGTGTTGTGGCCGTGTCTAGGCGCAGGTCCTCCATCTGATCTGGATACGGCCCGGATCCGGCTGACTTTATCATGTGTTGTGGTCGTGTCTAGGCGCAGGTCCTCCATCTGATCTGGATACGGCCCGGATCCAGCTGACTACATCATGTGTTGTGGTCGTGTCTAGGCGCAGGTCCTCCATCTGATCTGGATACGGCCGGATCCGGCTGACTTTATCATGTGTTGTGGTCGTGTGTAGGCGCAGGACCCCCATCTGATCTGGATACTGCCTGCATCCGGCTGACTTTATCATGTGTTGTGGTCGTGTCTAGGCGCAGGTCCTCCATCTGATCTGGATACGGGCCGGATCCGGCTGACTACATCATGTGTTGTGGTCGTGTCTAGGCGCAGGTCCTCCATCTGATCTGGATACGGCCCAGATCCGGCTGACTACATCATGTGTTGTGGTCGTGTCTAGACGCAGGTCCTCCATTTGATCTGGATACGGCCCGGATCGGGCTGACTACATCATATGTTGTGGTCGTGTCTAGGCGCAGGTCCTCCATCTGATCTGGATACGCCCGGATCCGGCTGACTACATCATGTGTTGTGGTCGTGTCTAGGCGCAGGTCCTCCATCTGATCTGGATACGGCCCGGATCCGGCTGACTACATCATGTGTTGTGGTCGTGTCTAGGCGCAGGTCCTCCATCTGATCTGGATACGGCCCGGATCCGGCTGACTACATCATGTGTTGTGGTCGTGTCTAGGCGCAGGTCCTCCATCTGATCTGGATACGCCCGGATCCGGCTGACTACATCATGTGTTGTGGTCGTGTCTAGGCGCAGGTCCTCCATCTGATCTGGATACGGCCCGGATCCGGCTGACTACATCATGTGTTGTGGTCGTGTCTAGGTGCTGGTCCTCCATCTGATCTGGATCTGGCTGACTACATCATGTGTTGTGGTCGTGTCTAGGCGCAGGTCCTCCATCTGATCTGGATACGGCCCGGATCGGGCTGACTACATCATGTGTTGTGGTCGTGTCTAGGCGCAGGTCCTCCATCTGATCTGGATACAGCCCGGATCCGGCTGACTACATCATGTGTTGTGGTCGTGTCTAGGTGCTGGTCCTCCATCTGATCTGGATCTGGCTGACTACATCATGTGTTGTGGTCGTGTCTAGGCGCAGGTCCTCCATCTGATCTGGATACGGCCCGGATCCGGCTGACTACATCATGTGTTGTGGTCGTGTCTAGGTGCTGGTCCTCCATCTGATCTGGATCTTGCTGACTACATCATGTGTTGTGGTCGTGTCTAGGCGCAGGTCCACCATCTGATCTGGATACGGCCCGGATCCGGCTGACTACATCATGTGTTGTGGTCGTGTCTAGGCGCAGGTCCTCCATCTGATCTGGATACGGCCCAGATCCGGCTGACTACATCATGTGTTGTGGTCGTGTCTAGGCGCAGGTCCTCCATCTGATCTGGATACGGCCCAGATCCGGCTGACTACATCATGTGTTGTGGTCGTGTCTAGGCGCAGGTCCTCCATCTGATCTGGATACGCCCGGATCCGGCTGACTTCACCATGTGTTGTGGTCGTGTCTAGGCACAGGTCCTCCATCTGATCTGGATACGGCCCGGATCCGGCTGACTACATAATGTGTTGTGGTCGTGTCTAGGCGCAGGTCCTCCATCTGATCTGGATACGGCCCGGATCCGCCTCAGATCCGGCTGACTACATCATGTGTTGTGGTCGTGTCAAGGCGCAGGTCCTCCATCTGATCTGGATACGGCCCGGATCCGGCTGACTTCATCATGTGTTGTGGTCGTGTCTAGGCACAGGTCCTCCATCTGATCTGGATACGGCCCGGATCCGGCTGACTTCATCATGTGTTGTGGTCGTGTCTAGGCACAGGTCCTCCATCTGATCTGGATACGGCCCGGATCCGGCTGACTACATCATGTGTTGTGGTCGTGTCTAGGCGCAGGTCCTCCATCTGATCTGGATACGGCCCGGATCCGGCTCGGATCCGGCTGACTTCACCATGTGTTGTGGTCATGTCTAGACGCAGGTCCTCCATCTGATCTGGATACGGCCCAGATCCGGCTGACTTCACCATGTGTTGTGGTCTTGTCTAGGCGCTGGTCCTCCATCTGATCTGGATACGGCCCGGATCCGGCTGACTTCATCATGTGTTGTGGTCGTGTCTAGGCACAGGTCCTCCATCAGATCTGGATACGGCCCGGATCCGGCTGACTACATCATGTGTTGTGGTCGTGTCTAGGCGCAGGTCCTCCATCTGATCTGGATACGGCCCGGATCCGGCTCGATTCCGGCTGACTACATCATGTGTTGTGGTCATGTCTAGGCGCAGGTCCTCCATCTGATCTGGATACGGCCCAGATCCGGCTGACTTCACCATGTGTTGTGGTCATGTCTAGGCGCAGGTCCTCCATCTGATCTGGATACGGCCCAGATCCGGCTGACTTCACCATGTGTTGTGGTCGTGTCTAGGCGCAGGTCCTCCATCTGATCTGGATACGGCCCAGATCCGGCTGACTACATCATGTGTTGTGGTCGTGTCTAGGCGCAGGTCCTCCATCTGATCTGGATACGGCCCAGATCCGGCTGACTACATCATGTGTTGTGGTCGTGTCTAGGCGCAGGTCCTCCATCTGATCTGGATACGGCCCAGATCCGGCTGACTTCACCATGTGTTGTGGTCGTGTCTAGGCGCAGGTCCTCCATATGATCTGGATACGGCCCGGATCCGGCTGACTACATCATGTGTTGTGGTCGTGTCTAGGCGCAGGTCCTCCATCTGATCTGGATACGGCCCGGATCCGGCTCGGATCCGGCTGACTACATCATGTGTTGTGGTCATGTCTAGGCGCAGGTCCTCCATCTGATCTGGATACGGCCCGGATCCGGCTGACTACATCATGTGTTGTGGTCGTGTCTAGGGGCAGGTCCTCCATCTGATCTGGATACGGCCCAGATCCGGCTGACTACATCATGTGTTGTGGTCGTGTCTAGGCGCAGGTCCTCCATCTGATCTGGATACGGCCCAGATCCGGCTGACTTCACCATGTGTTGTGGTCGTGTCTAGGCGCAGGTCCTCCATATTATCTGGATACGGCCCGGATCTGGCTGACTACATCATGTGTTGTGGTCGTGTCTAGGCGCAGGTCCTCCATCTGATCTGGATACGGCCCGGATCCGGCTCGGATCCGGCTGACTACATCATGTGTTGTGGTCATGTCTAGGCGCAGGTCCTCCATCTGATCTGGATACGGCCCGGATCCGGCTGACTACATCATGTGTTGTGGTCGTGTCTAGGCGCAGGTCCTCCATCTGATCTGGATACGGCCCAGATCCGGCTGACTTCACCATGTGTTGTGGTCATGTCTAGGCGCAGGTCCTCCATTCGGCCTCCATCTGATCTGGATTCGGTCCTAGGCGCAGGTCCTCCATCTGATCTGGATACGGCCCGGATCCGGCTAACTACATCATGTGTTGTGGTCATGTCTAGGCGCAGGTCCTCCATCTGATCTGGATACGGCCCAGATCCGGCTGACTTCACCATGTGTTGTGGTCATGTCTAGGCGCAGGTCCTCCATCTGATCTGGATACGGCCCAGATCCGGCTGACTTCACCATGTGTTGTGGTCGTGTCTAGGCGCAGGTCCTCCATCTGATCTGGATACGGCCCGGATCCGGCTCGGATCCGGCTGACTACATCATGTGTTGTGGTCATGTCTAGGCGCAGGTCCTCCATCTGATCTGGATACGGCCCGGATCCGGCAGGTCCTCCATCAGTTCAGTTCAGTTCAGTTCAGTTCAGTTCAGTTCAGTTCAGTTTATTGAAGTTGCATCTCATATCATATTTACATACAATGCAAGAGCAAAAATCTTAGGTCTCCCTCCCTCCTGACAAGCAGCAGCTTAAAAGTGCCTATACACACACACACACACACACACACACACACACACACACACACACACAGTTAAAAACAGTACATTACATCTCCATAATAAATAAATGTCTATCTACTGTTAAGAAGCCTAATAGCTTGGTGAAAAAATGAGTCTCTAAGTCTGCAGATTTTTGCTCTCAGACTGCAGTAGCGCTTGCCTGAGGGAAGCCGCTGGAAAAGGTTGCTGTTAGGGTGGCTGGAGTCCTTGATAATCTTTTGGGCCTTCGTCTTGCACCTCTCCTGATACAGGTCTGCTATAGGTGCAAGCTCACAGCCGCATATTTTCTGAGCAGTTTTTACTACTCTTTGTATTGCTCTGCGGCTGTTTGTAGTGCAGTTGCCATACCAGGAGGTGATGGCCCCTGTGAGGACACTCTCAATTGTCCCTCGATAGAAGGCACAGAGAACATTGGGGCCCATGCCAAATTTCCTCAGACGCCTAAGGTGGAACAGGCGTTGCTGGGCCTTCCCCACTATTCCCGTAGTGTGTAGGTCCCAGGTGAGGTTATTGGTGATGTTGATCCCAAGGAACTTAAAACTGCTCACCCTTTCCACAGCATTCCCCTGAATCATCAAGGGAGTCAGTTCAGCTCTTTTTCTCTTCCTGAAGTCCACCACCAGCTCTTTCGTTTTTGCCACATTTAGTGACAAATTGTTATCCTGACACCATTGTACCAGATTCTCCACTTCCTCCCTGTACAACAACTCGTTGTCACCTCTAATCCGGCCCACCACCGTGGTGTCATCAGCAAACTTGACAATGAGGTTTGACGAGTGTAATGGTGTGCAGTCATATGTGTACAGTGAGTAGAGAAGAGGACTAAGCACACAGCCTTGGGGCGCTCCGGTACTCACGGTTAGAGGAGTGGAGGTGATGGACCCCATCCTAACCACCTGACGGCGGTTACTTAGGAAGTCCAAGATGAGATTGCAGAGGTCCGGTGGAAAATCAAGGCTGCTGAGTTTTTTGACCAGTCTAGAGGGAATTATTGTATTGAATGCCGAGCTATAATCAATGAAAAGTATTCTGACATAAGAGTTTTCATTTTCCAGGTGCGTGAGTGTGTTATGGAGTACTGTGGATATAGCATCCTCTGTGGATCTGTTTTCTCCATCTGATCTGGATACGGCCCAGATCCGGCTGACTTCACCATGTGTAGTGGTCATGTCTAGGCGCAGGTCCTCCATCTGATCTGGATATGGCCCAGATCCGGCTGACTTCACCATGTGTAGTGGTCATGTCTAGGCGCAGGTCCTCCATCTGATCTGGATACGGCCCAGATCCGGCTGACTTCACCATGTGTAGTGGTCATGTCTAGGCGCAGGTCCTCCATCTGATCTGGATATGGCCCAGATCCGGCTGACTTCACCATGTGTTGTGGTCGTGTCTAGGCGCAGGTCCTCCATCTGATCTGGATACGGCCCGGATCCGGCTCGGATCCGGCTGACTACATCATGTGTTGTGGTCATGTCTAGGCGCAGGTCCTCCATCTGATCTGGATACGGCCCAGATCCGGCTGACTTCACCATGTGTTGTGGTCGTGTCTAGGCGCAGGTCCTCCATCTGATCTGGATACGGCTCGGATCCGGCTGACTACATCATGTGTTGTGGTCGTCTCCAGGCTCAGGTCCTCCATCTGATCTGGATTCGGCCCGGATCCGGCTGACTACATCATGTGTTGTGGTCGTGTCTAGGCGCAGGTCCTCCATCTGATCTGGATACGGCCCGGATCCGGCTCGGATCCGGCTGACTACATCATGTGTTGTGGTCATGTCTAGGCGCAGGTCCTCCATCTGATCTGGATACGGCCCGGATCCGGCTGACTACATCATGTGTTGTGGTCGTGTCTAGGCGCAGGTCCTCCATCTGATCTGGATACGGCCCAGATCCGGCTGACTTCACCATGTGTTGTGGTCATGTCTAGGTGCAGGTCCTCCATTCGGCCTCCATCTGATCTGGATTCGGGCCTAGGCGCAGGTCCTCCATCTGATCTGGATACGGCCCGGATCCGGCTAACTACATCATGTGTTGTGGTCATGTCTAGGCGCAGGTCCTCCATCTGATCTGGATACGGCCCTGATCCGGCTGACTTCACCATGTGTTGTGGTCATGTCTAGGCGCAGGTCCTCCATCTGATCTGGATACGGCCCAGATCCGGCTGACTTCACCATGTGTTGTGGTCGTGTCTAGGCGCAGGTCCTCCATCTGATCTGGATACGGCCCGGATCCGGCTCGGATCCGGCTGACTACATCATGTGTTGTGGTCATGTCTAGGCGCAGGTCCTCCATCTGATCTGGATACGGCCCAGATCCGGCTGACTTCACCATGTGTTGTGGTCGTGTCTAGGCGCAGGTCCTCCATCTGATCTGGATACGGCCCGGATCCGGCAGGTCCTCCATCTGATCTGGATACGGTCCAGATCCGGCTGACTTCACCATGTGTAGTGGTCATGTCTAGGCGCAGGTCCTCCATCTGATCTGGATACGGCCCAGATCCGGCTGACTTCACCATGTGTTGTGGTCGTGTCTAGGCGCAGGTCCTCCATCTGATCTGGATACGGCCCGGATCCGGCTCGGATCCGGCTGACTACATCATGTGTTGTGGTCATGTCTAGGCGCAGGTCCTCCATCTGATCTGGATACGGCCCAGATCCGGCTGACTTCACCATGTGTTGTGGTCGTGTCTAGGCGCTGGTCCTCCATCTGATCTGGATACGGCTCGGATCCGGCTGACTACATCATGTGTTGTGGTCGTCTCCAGGCTCAGGTCCTCCATCTGATCTGGATTCGGCCCGGATCCGGCTGACTACATCATGTGTTGTGGTCGTGTCTAGGCGCAGGTCCTCCATCTGATCTGGATACGGCCCGGATCCGGCTAACTACATCATGTGTTGTGGTCATGTCTAGGCGCAGGTCCTCCATCTGATCTGGATACGGGCCGGATCCGGCTGACTACATCATGTGTTGTGGTCATGTCTAGGCGCAGGTCCACCATCTGATCTGGATACGGCCCGGATCCGGCTGACTACATCATGTGTTGTGGTCGTGTCTAGGCGCAGATCCTCCATCTGATCTGGATACGGCCCGGATCCGGCTAACTACATCATGTGTTGTGGTCATGTCTAGGCGCAGGTCCTCCATTTGATCTGGATACGGGCCGGATCCGGCTGACTACATCATGTGTTGTGGTCATGTCTAGGCGCAGGTCCACCATCTGATCTGGATACGGCCCGGATCCGGCTGACTACATCATGTGTTGTGGTCGTGTCTAGGCGCAGATCCTCCATCTGATCTGGATACGGCCCGGATCCGGCTGACTACATCATTTGTTGTGGTCGTGTCTAGGCGCAGGTCCTCCATCTGATCTGGATACGGCCCGGATCCGGCTAACTACATCATGTGTTGTGGTCATGTCTAGGCGCAGGTCCTCCATCTGATCTGGATACGGGCCGGATCCGGCTAACTACATCATGTGTTGTGGTCATGTCTAGGCGCAGGTCCTCCATCTGATCTGGATACGGCCCAGATCCGGCTGACTTCACCATGTGTTGTGGTCATGTCTAGGCGCAGGTCCTCCATCTGATCTGGATACGGCCCAGATCCGGCTGACTTCACCATGTGTTGTGGTCGTGTCTAGGCGCAGGTCCTCCATCTGATCTGGATACGGCCCGGATCCGGCTCGGATCCGGCTGACTACATCATGTGTTGTGGTCATGTCTAGGCGCAGGTCCTCCATCTGATCTGGATACGGCCCAGATCCGGCTGACTTCACCATGTGTTGTGGTCGTGTCTAGGCGCAGGTCCTCCATCTGATCTGGATACGGCCCGGATCCGGCAGGTCCTCCATCAGTTCAGTTCAGTTCAGTTCAGTTCAGTTCAGTTCAGTTTATTGAAGTTGCATCTCATATCATATTTACATACAATGCAAGAGCAAAAATCTTAGGTCTCCCTCCCTCCTGACAAGCAGCAGCTTAAAAGTGCCTATACACACACACACACACACACACACACACACACACACACACACACACACACAGTTAAAAACAGTACATTACATCTCCATAATAAATAAATGTCTATCTACTGTTAAGAAGCCTAATAGCTTGGTGAAAAAATGAGTCTCTAAGTCTGCAGATTTTTGCTCTCAGACTGCAGTAGCGCTTGCCTGAGGGAAGCCGCTGGAAAAGGTTGCTGTTAGGGGGGCTGGAGTCCTTGATAATCTTTTGGGCCTTCGTCTTGCACCTCTCCTGATACAGGTCTGCTATAGGTGCAAGCTCACAGCCGCATATTTTCTGAGCAGTTTTTACTACTCTTTGTATTGCTCTGCGGCTGTTTGTAGTGCAGTTGCCATACCAGGAGGTGATGGCCCCTGTGAGGACACTCTCAATTGTCCCTCGATAGAAGGCACAGAGAACATTGGGGCCCATGCCAAATTTCCTCAGACGCCTAAGGTGGAACAGGCGTTGCTGGGCCTTCCCCACTATTCCCGTAGTGTGTAGGTCCCAGGTGAGGTTATTGGTGATGTTGATCCCAAGGAACTTAAAACTGCTCACCCTTTCCACAGCATTCCCCTGAATCATCAAGGGAGTCAGTTCAGCTCTTTTTCTCTTCCTGAAGTCCACCACCAGCTCTTTCGTTTTTGCCACATTTAGTGACAAATTGTTATCCTGACACCATTGTACCAGATTCTCCACTTCCTCCCTGTACAACAACTCGTTGTCACCTCTAATCCGGCCCACCACCGTGGTGTCATCAGCAAACTTGACAATGAGGTTTGACGAGTGTAATGGTGTGCAGTCATATGTGTACAGTGAGTAGAGAAGAGGACTAAGCACACAGCCTTGGGGCGCTCCGGTACTCACGGTTAGAGGAGTGGAGGTGATGGACCCCATCCTAACCACCTGACGGCGGTTACTTAGGAAGTCCAAGATGAGATTGCAGAGGTCCGGTGGAAAATCAAGGCTGCTGAGTTTTTTGACCAGTCTAGAGGGAATTATTGTATTGAATGCCGAGCTATAATCAATGAAAAGTATTCTGACATAAGAGTTTTCATTTTCCAGGTGCGTGAGTGTGTTATGGAGTACTGTGGATATAGCATCCTCTGTGGATCTGTTTTCTCCATCTGATCTGGATACGGCCCAGATCCGGCTGACTTCACCATGTGTAGTGGTCATGTCTAGGCGCAGGTCCTCCATCTGATCTGGATATGGCCCAGATCCGGCTGACTTCACCATGTGTAGTGGTCATGTCTAGGCGCAGGTCCTCCATCTGATCTGGATACGGCCCAGATCCGGCTGACTTCACCATGTGTAGTGGTCATGTCTAGGCGCAGGTCCTCCATCTGATCTGGATATGGCCCAGATCCGGCTGACTTCACCATGTGTTGTGGTCGTGTCTAGGCGCAGGTCCTCCATCTGATCTGGATACGGCCCGGATCCGGCTCGGATCCGGCTGACTACATCATGTGTTGTGGTCATGTCTAGGCGCAGGTCCTCCATCTGATCTGGATACGGCCCAGATCCGGCTGACTTCACCATGTGTTGTGGTCGTGTCTAGGCGCAGGTCCTCCATCTGATCTGGATACGGCTCGGATCCGGCTGACTACATCATGTGTTGTGGTCGTCTCCAGGCTCAGGTCCTCCATCTGATCTGGATTCGGCCCGGATCCGGCTGACTACATCATGTGTTGTGGTCGTGTCTAGGCGCAGGTCCTCCATCTGATCTGGATACGGCCCGGATCCGGCTCGGATCCGGCTGACTACATCATGTGTTGTGGTCATGTCTAGGCGCAGGTCCTCCATCTGATCTGGATACGGCCCGGATCCGGCTGACTACATCATGTGTTGTGGTCGTGTCTAGGCGCAGGTCCTCCATCTGATCTGGATACGGCCCAGATCCGGCTGACTTCACCATGTGTTGTGGTCATGTCTAGGTGCAGGTCCTCCATTCGGCCTCCATCTGATCTGGATTCGGGCCTAGGCGCAGGTCCTCCATCTGATCTGGATACGGCCCGGATCCGGCTAACTACATCATGTGTTGTGGTCATGTCTAGGCGCAGGTCCTCCATCTGATCTGGATACGGCCCTGATCCGGCTGACTTCACCATGTGTTGTGGTCATGTCTAGGCGCAGGTCCTCCATCTGATCTGGATACGGCCCAGATCCGGCTGACTTCACCATGTGTTGTGGTCGTGTCTAGGCGCAGGTCCTCCATCTGATCTGGATACGGCCCGGATCCGGCTCGGATCCGGCTGACTACATCATGTGTTGTGGTCATGTCTAGGCGCAGGTCCTCCATCTGATCTGGATACGGCCCAGATCCGGCTGACTTCACCATGTGTTGTGGTCGTGTCTAGGCGCAGGTCCTCCATCTGATCTGGATACGGCCCGGATCCGGCAGGTCCTCCATCTGATCTGGATACGGTCCAGATCCGGCTGACTTCACCATGTGTAGTGGTCATGTCTAGGCGCAGGTCCTCCATCTGATCTGGATACGGCCCAGATCCGGCTGACTTCACCATGTGTTGTGGTCGTGTCTAGGCGCAGGTCCTCCATCTGATCTGGATACGGCCCGGATCCGGCTCGGATCCGGCTGACTACATCATGTGTTGTGGTCATGTCTAGGCGCAGGTCCTCCATCTGATCTGGATACGGCCCAGATCCGGCTGACTTCACCATGTGTTGTGGTCGTGTCTAGGCGCTGGTCCTCCATCTGATCTGGATACGGCTCGGATCCGGCTGACTACATCATGTGTTGTGGTCGTCTCCAGGCTCAGGTCCTCCATCTGATCTGGATTCGGCCCGGATCCGCTGACTACATCATGTGTTGTGGTCGTGTCTAGGCGCAGGTCCTCCATCTGATCTGGATACGGCCCGGATCCGGCTAACTACATCATGTGTTGTGGTCATGTCTAGGCGCAGGTCCTCCATCTGATCTGGATACGGGCCGGATCCGGCTGACTACATCATGTGTTGTGGTCATGTCTAGGCGCAGGTCCACCATCTGATCTGGATACGGCCCGGATCCGGCTGACTACATCATGTGTTGTGGTCGTGTCTAGGCGCAGATCCTCCATCTGATCTGGATACGGCCCGGATCCGGCTAACTACATCATGTGTTGTGGTCATGTCTAGGCGCAGGTCCTCCATTTGATCTGGATACGGGCCGGATCCGGCTGACTACATCATGTGTTGTGGTCATGTCTAGGCGCAGGTCCACCATCTGATCTGGATACGGCCCGGATCCGGCTGACTACATCATGTGTTGTGGTCGTGTCTAGGCGCAGATCCTCCATCTGATCTGGATACGGCCCGGATCCGGCTGACTACATCATTTGTTGTGGTCGTGTCTAGGCGCAGGTCCTCCATCTGATCTGGATACGGCCCGGATCCGGCTAACTACATCATGTGTTGTGGTCATGTCTAGGCGCAGGTCCTCCATCTGATCTGGATACGGGCCGGATCCGGCTGACTACATCATGTGTTGTGGTTATGTCTAGGCGCAGGTCCACCATCTGATCTGGATACGGCCCAGATCCGGCTGACTTCACCATGTGTTGTGGTCGTGTCTAGGCGCTGGTCCTCCATCTGATCTGGATACGGCTCGGTTCCGGCTGACTACATCATGTGTTGTGGTCGTCTCCAGGCTCAGGTCCTCCATCTGATCTGGATTCGGCCCGAATCCGGCTGACTACATCATGTGTTGTGGTTGTGTCTAGGCGCAGGTCCTCCATCTGATCTGGATACGGCCCGGATCCGGCTAACTACATCATGTGTTGTGGTCATGTCTAGGCGCAGGTCCTCCATCTGATCTGGATACGGGCCGGATCCGGCTGACTACATCATGTGTTGTGGTCGTGTCTAGGCGCAGGTCCACCATCTGATCTGGATACGGCCCGGATCCGGCTGACTACATCATGTGTTGTGGTCGTGTCTAGGCGCAGATCCTCCATCTGATCTGGATACGGCCCGGATCCGACTGACTACATCATTTGTTGTGGTCGTGTCTAGGCGCAGGTCCTCCATCTGATCTGGATACGGCCCGGATCCGGCTAACTACATCATGTTTTGTGGTCATGTCTAGGCGCAGGTCCTCCATCTGATCTGGATACGGGCCGGATCCGGCTGACTACATCATGTGTTGTGGTTATGTCTAGGCGCAGGTCCACCATCTGATCTGGATACTGCCCGCATCCGGCTGACTTCATCATGTGTTGTGGTCGTGTCTAGGCACAGGTCCTCCATCTGATCTGGATACGGCCAGGATCCGGCTGACTACATCATGTGTTGTGGTCGTGTCTGGGCGCAGGTCCTCCATCTGATCTGGATACGGCCCGGATCCGGCTGACTACATCATGTGTTCTGGTCGTGTCTAGGCGCAGGTCCTCCATCTGATCTGGATACTGCCCGCATCCGGCTGACTTCATCATGTGTTCTGGTCGTGTCTAGGCGCAGGTCCCCCATCTGATCTGGATACTGCCCGCATCCGGCTGACTTTATCATGTGTTGTGGTCGTGTCTAGGCGCAGGTCCTCCATCTGATCTGGATACGGGCCGGATCCGGCTGACTACATCATGTGTTGTGGTTGTGTCTAGGCGCAGGTCCTCCATCTGATCTGGATACGGCCCGGATCCGGCTGACTACATCATGTGTTGTGGCCTTGTCTAGGCGCAGGTCCACCATCTGATCTGGATACTGCCCACATCCGGCTGACTTTATCATGTGTTGTGGTCGTATCTAGGCGCAGGTCCACCATCTGATCTGGATACGGGCCGGATCCGGCTGAATACAACATGTGTTGTGGTTGTGTCTAGGCGCAGGTCCTCCATCTGATCTGGATACGGCCCAGATCCGGCTGACTACATCATGTGTTGTGGCCGTGTCTAGGCGCAGGTCCTCCATCTGATCTGGATACGGCCCGGATCCGGCTGACTTTATCATGTGTTGTGGTCGTGTCTAGGCGCAGGTCCTCCATCTGATCTGGATACGGCCCGGATCCGGCTGACTACATCATGTGTTGTGGTTGTGTCTAGGCGCAGGTCCTCCATCTGATCTGGATATGGCCCGGATCCGGCTGACTACATCATGTGTTGTGGCCGTGTCTAGGCGCAGGTCCACCATCTGATCTGGATACTGCCCACATCCGGCTGACTTTATCATGTGTTGTGGTCGTGTCTAGGCGCAGGTCCACCATCTGATCTGGATACGGGCCGGATCCGGCTGAATACAACATGTGTTGTGGTTGTGTCTAGGCGCAGGTCCTCCATCTGATCTGGATACGGCCCAGATCCGGCTGACTACATCATGTGTTGTGGCCGTGTCTAGGCGCAGGTCCTCCATCTGATCTGGATACGGCCCGGATCCGGCTGACTTTATCATGTGTTGTGGTCGTGTCTAGGCGCAGGTCCTCCATCTGATCTGGATACGGCCCGGATCCGGCTGACTACATCATGTGTTGTGGTCGTGTCTAGGCGCAGGTCCTCCATCTGATCTGGATACGGCCGGATCCGGCTGACTTTATCATGTGTTGTGGTCGTGTGTAGGCGCAGGTCCCCCATCTGATCTGGATACTGCCCGCATCCGGCTGACTTTATCATGTGTTGTGGTCGTGTCTAGGCGCAGGTCCTCCATCTGATCTGGATACGGGCCGGATCCGGCTGACTACATCATGTGTTGTGGTTGTGTCTAAGCGCAGGTCCTCCATCTGATCTGGATACGGCCCGGATCCGGCTGACTACATCATGTGTTGTGGCCGTGTCTAGGCGCAGGTCCACCATCTGATCTGGATACTGCCCACATCCGGCTGACTTTATCATGTGTTGTGGTCGTGTCTAGGCGCAGGTCCTCCATCTGATCTGGATACGGCCCGGATCCGGCTAACTACATCATGTTTTGTGGTTATGTCTAGGCGCAGGTCCTCCATCTGATCTGGATACGGGCCGGATCCGGCTGACTACATCATGTGTTGTGGTTATGTCTAGGCGCAGGTCCACCATCTGATCTGGATACTGCCCGCATCCGGCTGACTTCATCATGTGTTGTGGTCGTGTCTAGGCACAGGTCCTCCATCTGATCTGGATACGGCCAGGATCCGGCTGACTACATCATGTGTTGTGGTCGTGTCTGGGCGCAGGTCCTCCATCTGATCTGGATACGGCCCGGATCCGGCTGACTACATCATGTGTTCTGGTCGTGTCTAGGCGCAGGTCCTCCATCTGATCTGGATACTGCCCGCATCCGGCTGACTTCATCATGTGTTCTGGTCGTGTCTAGGCGCAGGTCCCCCATCTGATCTGGATATTGCCCGCATCCGGCTGACTTTATCATGTGTTGTGGTCGTGTCTAGGCGCAGGTCCTCCATCTGATCTGGATACGGGCCGGATCCGGCTGACTACATCATGTGTTGTGGTTGTGTCTAGGCGCAGGTCCTCCATCTGATCTGGATACGGCCCGGATCCGGCTGACTACATCATGTGTTGTGGCCTTGTCTAGGCGCAGGTCCACCATCTGATCTGGATACTGCCCACATCCGGCTGACTGTATCATGTGTTGTGGTCGTATCTAGGCGCAGGTCCACCATCAGATCTGGATACGGGCCGGATCCGGCTGAATACAACATGTGTTGTGGTTGTGTCTAGGCGCAGGTCCTCCATCTGATCTGGATACGGCCCAGATCCGGCTGACTACATCATGTGTTGTGGCCGTGTCTAGGCGCAGGTCCTCCATCTGATCTGGATACGGCCCGGATCCGGCTGACTTTATCATGTGTTGTGGTCGTGTCTAGGCGCAGGTCCTCCATCTGATCTGGATACGGGCCGGATCCGGCTGACTACATCATGTGTTGTGGTTGTGTCTAGGCGCAGGTCCTCCATCTGATCTGGATATGGCCCGGATCCGGCTGACTACATCATGTGTTGTGGCCGTGTCTAGGCGCAGGTCCACCATCTGATCTGGATACTGCCCACATCCGGCTGACTTTATCATGTGTTGTGGTCGTGTCTAGGCGCAGGTCCACCATCTGATCTGGATACGGGCCGGATCCGGCTGAATACAACATGTGTTGTGGTTGTGTCTAGGCGCAGGTCCTCCATCTGATCTGGATACGGCCCAGATCCGGCTGACTACATCATGTGTTGTGGCCGTGTCTAGGCGCAGGTCCTCCATCTGATCTGGATACGGCCCGGATCCGGCTGACTTTATCATGTGTTGTGGTCGTGTCTAGGCGCAGGTCCTCCATCTGATCTGGATACGGCCCGGATCCGGCTGACTACATCATGTGTTGTGGTCGTGTCTAGGCGCAGGTCCTCCATCTGATCTGGATACGGCCGGATCCGGCTGACTTTATCATGTGTTGTGGTCGTGTGTAGGCGCAGGTCCCCCATCTGATCTGGATACTGCCCGCATCCGGCTGACTTTATCATGTGTTGTGGTCGTGTCTAGGCGCAGGTCCTCCATCTGATCTGGATACGGGCCGGATCCGGCTGACTACATCATGTGTTGTGGTTGTGTCTAGGCGCAGGTCCTCCATCTGATCTGGATACGGCCCGGATCCGGCTGACTACATCATGTGTTGTGGCCGTGTCTAGGCGCAGGTCCACCATCTGATCTGGATACTGCCCACATCCGGCTGACTTTATCATGTGTTGTGGTCGTGTCTAGGCGCAGGTCCACCATCTGATCTGGATACGGGCCGGATCCGGCTGAATACAACATGTGTTGTGGTTGTGTCTAGGCGCAGGTCCTCCATCTGATCTGGATACGGCCCAGATCCGGCTGACTACATCATGTGTTGTGGCCGTGTCTAGGCGCAGGTCCTCCATCTGATCTGGATACGGCCCGGATCCGGCTGACTACATCATGTGTTGTGGTCGTGTCTAGGCGCAGGTCCACCATCTGATCTGGATACGGCCCGGATCCGGCTGACTTTATCATGTGTTGTGGTCGTGTCTAGGCGCAGGTCCTCCATCTGATCTGGATACGGCCCGGATCCGGCTGACTACATCATGTGTTGTGGTCGTGTCTAGGCGCAGGTCCTCCATCTGATCTGGATACGGCCGGATCCGGCTGACTTTATCATGTGTTGTGGCCGTGTCTAGGCGCAGGTCCTCCATCTGATCTGGATACGGCCCGGATCCGGCTGACTTTATCATGTGTTGTGGTCGTGTCTAGGCGCAGGTCCTCCATCTGATCTGGATACGGCCCGGATCCGGCTGACTACATCATGTGTTGTGGTCGTGTCTAGGCGCAGGTCCTCCATCTGATCTGGATACGGCCGGATCCGGCTGACTTTATCATGTGTTGTGGTCGTGTGTAGGCGCAGGTCCCCCATCTGATCTGGATACTGCCCGCATCCGGCTGACTTTATCATGTGTTGTGGTCGTGTCTAGGCGCAGGTCCTCCATCTGATCTGGATACGGGCCGGATCCGGCTGACTACATCATGTGTTGTGGTTGTGTCTAGGCGCAGGTCCTCCATCTGATCTGGATACGGCCCGGATCCGGCTGACTACATCATGTGTTGTGGCCGTGTCTAGGCGCAGGTCCACCATCTGATCTGGATACTGCCCACATCCGGCTGACTTTATCATGTGTTGTGGTCGTGTCTAGGCGCAGGTCCACCATCTGATCTGGATACGGGCCGGATCCGGCTGAATACAACATGTGTTGTGGTTGTGTCTAGGCGCAGGTCCTCCATCTGATCTGGATACGGCCCAGATCCGGCTGACTACATCATGTGTTGTGGCCGTGTCTAGGCGCAGGTCCTCCATCTGATCTGGATACGGCCCGGATCCGGCTGACTACATCATGTGTTGTGGTCGTGTCTAGGCGCAGGTCCACCATCTGATCTGGATACGGCCCGGATCCGGCTGACTTTATCATGTGTTGTGGTCGTGTCTAGGCGCAGGTCCTCCATCTGATCTGGATACGGCCCGGATCCGGCTGACTACATCATGTGTTGTGGTCGTGTCTAGGCGCAGGTCCTCCATCTGATCTGGATACGGCCGGATCCGGCTGACTTTATCATGTGTTGTGGTCGTGTGTAGGCGCAGGACCCCCATCTGATCTGGATACTGCCTGCATCCGGCTGACTTTATCATGTGTTGTGGTCGTGTCTAGGCGCAGGTCCTCCATCTGATCTGGATACGGGCCGGATCCGGCTGACTACATCATGTGTTGTGGTCGTGTCTAGGCGCAGGTCCTCCATCTGATCTGGATACGGCCCAGATCCGGCTGACTACATCATGTGTTGTGGTCGTGTCTAGACGCAGGTCCTCCATCTGATCTGGATACGGCCCGGATCGGGCTGACTACATCATATGTTGTGGTCGTGTCTAGGCGCAGGTCCTCCATCTGATCTGGATACGCCCGGATCCGGCTGACTACATCATGTGTTGTGGTCGTGTCTAGGCGCAAGTCCTCCATCTGATCTGGATACGGCCCGGATCCGGCTGACTACATCATGTGTTGTGGTCGTGTCTAGGCGCAGGTCCTCCATCTGATCTGGATACGGCCCGGATCCGGCTGACTACATCATGTGTTGTGGTCGTGTCTAGGCGCAGGTCCTCCATCTGATCTAGATACGCCGGGATCCGGCTGACTACATCATGTGTTGTGGTCGTGTCTAGGCGCAGGTCCTCCATCTGATCTGGATACGGCCCGGATCCGGCTGACTACATCATGTGTTGTGGTCGTGTCTAGGTGCTGGTCCTCCATCTGATCTGGATCTGGCTGACTACATCATGTGTTGTGGTCGTGTCTAGGCGCAGGTCCTCCATCTGATCTGGATACGGCCCGGATCGGGCTGACTACATCATGTGTTGTGGTCGTGTCTAGGCGCAGGTCCTCCATCTGATCTGGATACAGCCCGGATCCGGCTGACTACATCATGTGTTGTGGTCGTGTCTAGGTGCTGGTCCTCCATCTGATCTGGATCTGGCTGACTACATCATGTGTTGTGGTCGTGTCTAGGCGCAGGTCCTCCATCTGATCTGGATACGGCCCGGATCCGGCTGACTTTATCATGTGTTGTGGTCGTGTCTAGGCGCAGGTCCTCCATCTGATCTGGATACGGCCCGGATCCGGCTGACTACATCATGTGTTGTGGTCGTGTCTAGGCGCAGGTCCTCCATCTGATCTGGATACGGCCGGATCCGGCTGACTTTATCATGTGTTGTGGTCGTGTCTAGGCGCAGGTCCTCCATCTGATCTGGATACGGGCCGGATCCGGCTGACTACATCATGTGTTGTGGTTGTGTCTAAGCGCAGGTCCTCCATCTGATCTGGATACGGCCCGGATCCGGCTGACTACATCATGTGTTGTGGCCGTGTCTAGGCGCAGGTCCACCATCTGATCTGGATACTGCCCACATCCGGCTGACTTTATCATGTGTTGTGGTCGTGTCTAGGCGCAGGTCCTCCATCTGATCTGGATACGGCCCGGATCCGGCTAACTACATCATGTTTTGTGGTTATGTCTAGGCGCAGGTCCTCCATCTGATCTGGATACGGGCCGGATCCGGCTGACTACATCATGTGTTGTGGTTATGTCTAGGCGCAGGTCCACCATCTGATCTGGATACTGCCCGCATCCGGCTGACTTCATCATGTGTTGTGGTCGTGTCTAGGCACAGGTCCTCCATCTGATCTGGATACGGCCAGGATCCGGCTGACTACATCATGTGTTGTGGTCGTGTCTGGGCGCAGGTCCTCCATCTGATCTGGATACGGCCCGGATCCGGCTGACTACATCATGTGTTCTGGTCGTGTCTAGGCGCAGGTCCTCCATCTGATCTGGATACTGCCCGCATCCGGCTGACTTCATCATGTGTTCTGGTCGTGTCTAGGCGCAGGTCCCCCATCTGATCTGGATATTGCCCGCATCCGGCTGACTTTATCATGTGTTGTGGTCGTGTCTAGGCGCAGGTCCTCCATCTGATCTGGATACGGGCCGGATCCGGCTGACTACATCATGTGTTGTGGTTGTGTCTAGGCGCAGGTCCTCCATCTGATCTGGATACGGCCCGGATCCGGCTGACTACATCATGTGTTGTGGCCTTGTCTAGGCGCAGGTCCACCATCTGATCTGGATACTGCCCACATCCGGCTGACTGTATCATGTGTTGTGGTCGTATCTAGGCGCAGGTCCACCATCAGATCTGGATACGGGCCGGATCCGGCTGAATACAACATGTGTTGTGGTTGTGTCTAGGCGCAGGTCCTCCATCTGATCTGGATACGGCCCAGATCCGGCTGACTACATCATGTGTTGTGGCCGTGTCTAGGCGCAGGTCCTCCATCTGATCTGGATACGGCCCGGATCCGGCTGACTTTATCATGTGTTGTGGTCGTGTCTAGGCGCAGGTCCTCCATCTGATCTGGATACGGGCCGGATCCGGCTGACTACATCATGTGTTGTGGTTGTGTCTAGGCGCAGGTCCTCCATCTGATCTGGATATGGCCCGGATCCGGCTGACTACATCATGTGTTGTGGCCGTGTCTAGGCGCAGGTCCACCATCTGATCTGGATACTGCCCACATCCGGCTGACTTTATCATGTGTTGTGGTCGTGTCTAGGCGCAGGTCCACCATCTGATCTGGATACGGGCCGGATCCGGCTGAATACAACATGTGTTGTGGTTGTGTCTAGGCGCAGGTCCTCCATCTGATCTGGATACGGCCCAGATCCGGCTGACTACATCATGTGTTGTGGCCGTGTCTAGGCGCAGGTCCTCCATCTGATCTGGATACGGCCCGGATCCGGCTGACTACATCATGTGTTGTGGTCGTGTCTAGGCGCAGGTCCACCATCTGATCTGGATACGGCCCGGATCCGGCTGACTTTATCATGTGTTGTGGTCGTGTCTAGGCGCAGGTCCTCCATCTGATCTGGATACGGCCCGGATCCGGCTGACTACATCATGTGTTGTGGTCGTGTCTAGGCGCAGGTCCTCCATCTGATCTGGATACGGCCGGATCCGGCTGACTTTATCATGTGTTGTGGCCGTGTCTAGGCGCAGGTCCTCCATCTGATCTGGATACGGCCCGGATCCGGCTGACTTTATCATGTGTTGTGGTCGTGTCTAGGCGCAGGTCCTCCATCTGATCTGGATACGGCCCGGATCCGGCTGACTACATCATGTGTTGTGGTCGTGTCTAGGCGCAGGTCCTCCATCTGATCTGGATACGGCCGGATCCGGCTGACTTTATCATGTGTTGTGGTCGTGTGTAGGCGCAGGTCCCCCATCTGATCTGGATACTGCCCGCATCCGGCTGACTTTATCATGTGTTGTGGTCGTGTCTAGGCGCAGGTCCTCCATCTGATCTGGATACGGGCCGGATCCGGCTGACTACATCATGTGTTGTGGTTGTGTCTAGGCGCAGGTCCTCCATCTGATCTGGATACGGCCCGGATCCGGCTGACTACATCATGTGTTGTGGCCGTGTCTAGGCGCAGGTCCACCATCTGATCTGGATACTGCCCACATCCGGCTGACTTTATCATGTGTTGTGGTCGTGTCTAGGCGCAGGTCCACCATCTGATCTGGATACGGGCCGGATCCGGCTGAATACAACATGTGTTGTGGTTGTGTCTAGGCGCAGGTCCTCCATCTGATCTGGATACGGCCCAGATCCGGCTGACTACATCATGTGTTGTGGCCGTGTCTAGGCGCAGGTCCTCCATCTGATCTGGATACGGCCCGGATCCGGCTGACTACATCATGTGTTGTGGTCGTGTCTAGGCGCAGGTCCACCATCTGATCTGGATACGGCCCGGATCCGGCTGACTTTATCATGTGTTGTGGTCGTGTCTAGGCGCAGGTCCTCCATCTGATCTGGATACGGCCCGGATCCGGCTGACTACATCATGTGTTGTGGTCGTGTCTAGGCGCAGGTCCTCCATCTGATCTGGATACGGCCGGATCCGGCTGACTTTATCATGTGTTGTGGTCGTGTGTAGGCGCAGGACCCCCATCTGATCTGGATACTGCCTGCATCCGGCTGACTTTATCATGTGTTGTGGTCGTGTCTAGGCGCAGGTCCTCCATCTGATCTGGATACGGGCCGGATCCGGCTGACTACATCATGTGTTGTGGTCGTGTCTAGGCGCAGGTCCTCCATCTGATCTGGATACGGCCCAGATCCGGCTGACTACATCATGTGTTGTGGTCGTGTCTAGACGCAGGTCCTCCATCTGATCTGGATACGGCCCGGATCGGGCTGACTACATCATATGTTGTGGTCGTGTCTAGGCGCAGGTCCTCCATCTGATCTGGATACGCCCGGATCCGGCTGACTACATCATGTGTTGTGGTCGTGTCTAGGCGCAAGTCCTCCATCTGATCTGGATACGGCCCGGATCCGGCTGACTACATCATGTGTTGTGGTCGTGTCTAGGCGCAGGTCCTCCATCTGATCTGGATACGGCCCGGATCCGGCTGACTACATCATGTGTTGTGGTCGTGTCTAGGCGCAGGTCCTCCATCTGATCTAGATACGCCGGGATCCGGCTGACTACATCATGTGTTGTGGTCGTGTCTAGGCGCAGGTCCTCCATCTGATCTGGATACGGCCCGGATCCGGCTGACTACATCATGTGTTGTGGTCGTGTCTAGGTGCTGGTCCTCCATCTGATCTGGATCTGGCTGACTACATCATGTGTTGTGGTCGTGTCTAGGCGCAGGTCCTCCATCTGATCTGGATACGGCCCGGATCGGGCTGACTACATCATGTGTTGTGGTCGTGTCTAGGCGCAGGTCCTCCATCTGATCTGGATACAGCCCGGATCCGGCTGACTACATCATGTGTTGTGGTCGTGTCTAGGTGCTGGTCCTCCATCTGATCTGGATCTGGCTGACTACATCATGTGTTGTGGTCGTGTCTAGGCGCAGGTCCTCCATCTGATCTGGATACGGCCCGGATCCGGCTGACTTTATCATGTGTTGTGGTCGTGTCTAGGCGCAGGTCCTCCATCTGATCTGGATACGGCCCGGATCCGGCTGACTACATCATGTGTTGTGGTCGTGTCTAGGCGCAGGTCCTCCATCTGATCTGGATACGGCCGGATCCGGCTGACTTTATCATGTGTTGTGGTCGTGTCTAGGCGCAGGTCCTCCATCTGATCTGGATACGGGCCGGATCCGGCTGACTACATCATGTGTTGTGGTTGTGTCTAAGCGCAGGTCCTCCATCTGATCTGGATACGGCCCGGATCCGGCTGACTACATCATGTGTTGTGGCCGTGTCTAGGCGCAGGTCCACCATCTGATCTGGATACTGCCCACATCCGGCTGACTTTATCATGTGTTGTGGTCGTGTCTAGGCGCAGGTCCTCCATCTGATCTGGATACGGCCCGGATCCGGCTAACTACATCATGTTTTGTGGTTATGTCTAGGCGCAGGTCCTCCATCTGATCTGGATACGGGCCGGATCCGGCTGACTACATCATGTGTTGTGGTTATGTCTAGGCGCAGGTCCACCATCTGATCTGGATACTGCCCGCATCCGGCTGACTTCATCATGTGTTGTGGTCGTGTCTAGGCACAGGTCCTCCATCTGATCTGGATACGGCCAGGATCCGGCTGACTACATCATGTGTTGTGGTCGTGTCTGGGCGCAGGTCCTCCATCTGATCTGGATACGGCCCGGATCCGGCTGACTACATCATGTGTTCTGGTCGTGTCTAGGCGCAGGTCCTCCATCTGATCTGGATACTGCCCGCATCCGGCTGACTTCATCATGTGTTCTGGTCGTGTCTAGGCGCAGGTCCCCCATCTGATCTGGATATTGCCCGCATCCGGCTGACTTTATCATGTGTTGTGGTCGTGTCTAGGCGCAGGTCCTCCATCTGATCTGGATACGGGCCGGATCCGGCTGACTACATCATGTGTTGTGGTTGTGTCTAGGCGCAGGTCCTCCATCTGATCTGGATACGGCCCGGATCCGGCTGACTACATCATGTGTTGTGGCCTTGTCTAGGCGCAGGTCCACCATCTGATCTGGATACTGCCCACATCCGGCTGACTGTATCATGTGTTGTGGTCGTATCTAGGCGCAGGTCCACCATCAGATCTGGATACGGGCCGGATCCGGCTGAATACAACATGTGTTGTGGTTGTGTCTAGGCGCAGGTCCTCCATCTGATCTGGATACGGCCCAGATCCGGCTGACTACATCATGTGTTGTGGCCGTGTCTAGGCGCAGGTCCTCCATCTGATCTGGATACGGCCCGGATCCGGCTGACTTTATCATGTGTTGTGGTCGTGTCTAGGCGCAGGTCCTCCATCTGATCTGGATACGGGCCGGATCCGGCTGACTACATCATGTGTTGTGGTTGTGTCTAGGCGCAGGTCCTCCATCTGATCTGGATATGGCCCGGATCCGGCTGACTACATCATGTGTTGTGGCCGTGTCTAGGCGCAGGTCCACCATCTGATCTGGATACTGCCCACATCCGGCTGACTTTATCATGTGTTGTGGTCGTGTCTAGGCGCAGGTCCACCATCTGATCTGGATACGGGCCGGATCCGGCTGAATACAACATGTGTTGTGGTTGTGTCTAGGCGCAGGTCCTCCATCTGATCTGGATACGGCCCAGATCCGGCTGACTACATCATGTGTTGTGGCCGTGTCTAGGCGCAGGTCCACCATCTGATCTGGATACGGGCCGGATCCGGCTGAATACAACATGTGTTGTGGTTGTGTCTAGGCGCAGGTCCTCCATCTGATCTGGATACGGCCCAGATCCGGCTGACTACATCATGTGTTGTGGCCGTGTCTAGGCGCAGGTCCTCCATCTGATCTGGATACGGCCCGGATCCGGCTGACTACATCATGTGTTGTGGTCGTGTCTAGGCGCAGGTCCACCATCTGATCTGGATACGGCCCGGATCCGGCTGACTTTATCATGTGTTGTGGTCGTGTCTAGGCGCAGGTCCTCCATCTGATCTGGATACGGCCCGGATCCGGCTGACTACATCATGTGTTGTGGTCGTGTCTAGGCGCAGGTCCTCCATCTGATCTGGATACGGCCGGATCCGGCTGACTTTATCATGTGTTGTGGCCGTGTCTAGGCGCAGGTCCTCCATCTGATCTGGATACGGCCCGGATCCGGCTGACTTTATCATGTGTTGTGGTCGTGTCTAGGCGCAGGTCCTCCATCTGATCTGGATACGGCCCGGATCCGGCTGACTACATCATGTGTTGTGGTCGTGTCTAGGCGCAGGTCCTCCATCTGATCTGGATACGGCCGGATCCGGCTGACTTTATCATGTGTTGTGGTCGTGTGTAGGCGCAGGTCCCCCATCTGATCTGGATACTGCCCGCATCCGGCTGACTTTATCATGTGTTGTGGTCGTGTCTAGGCGCAGGTCCTCCATCTGATCTGGATACGGGCCGGATCCGGCTGACTACATCATGTGTTGTGGTTGTGTCTAGGCGCAGGTCCTCCATCTGATCTGGATACGGCCCGGATCCGGCTGACTACATCATGTGTTGTGGCCGTGTCTAGGCGCAGGTCCACCATCTGATCTGGATACTGCCCACATCCGGCTGACTTTATCATGTGTTGTGGTCGTGTCTAGGCGCAGGTCCACCATCTGATCTGGATACGGGCCGGATCCGGCTGAATACAACATGTGTTGTGGTTGTGTCTAGGCGCAGGTCCTCCATCTGATCTGGATACGGCCCAGATCCGGCTGACTACATCATGTGTTGTGGCCGTGTCTAGGCGCAGGTCCTCCATCTGATCTGGATACGGCCCGGATCCGGCTGACTACATCATGTGTTGTGGTCGTGTCTAGGCGCAGGTCCACCATCTGATCTGGATACGGCCCGGATCCGGCTGACTTTATCATGTGTTGTGGTCGTGTCTAGGCGCAGGTCCTCCATCTGATCTGGATACGGCCCGGATCCGGCTGACTACATCATGTGTTGTGGTCGTGTCTAGGCGCAGGTCCTCCATCTGATCTGGATACGGCCGGATCCGGCTGACTTTATCATGTGTTGTGGTCGTGTGTAGGCGCAGGACCCCCATCTGATCTGGATACTGCCTGCATCCGGCTGACTTTATCATGTGTTGTGGTCGTGTCTAGGCGCAGGTCCTCCATCTGATCTGGATACGGGCCGGATCCGGCTGACTACATCATGTGTTGTGGTCGTGTCTAGGCGCAGGTCCTCCATCTGATCTGGATACGGCCCAGATCCGGCTGACTACATCATGTGTTGTGGTCGTGTCTAGACGCAGGTCCTCCATCTGATCTGGATACGGCCCGGATCGGGCTGACTACATCATATGTTGTGGTCGTGTCTAGGCGCAGGTCCTCCATCTGATCTGGATACGCCCGGATCCGGCTGACTACATCATGTGTTGTGGTCGTGTCTAGGCGCAAGTCCTCCATCTGATCTGGATACGGCCCGGATCCGGCTGACTACATCATGTGTTGTGGTCGTGTCTAGGCGCAGGTCCTCCATCTGATCTGGATACGGCCCGGATCCGGCTGACTACATCATGTGTTGTGGTCGTGTCTAGGCGCAGGTCCTCCATCTGATCTGGATACGCCGGGATCCGGCTGACTACATCATGTGTTGTGGTCGTGTCTAGGCGCAGGTCCTCCATCTGATCTGGATACGGCCCGGATCCGGCTGACTACATCATGTGTTGTGGTCGTGTCTAGGTGCTGGTCCTCCATCTGATCTGGATCTGGCTGACTACATCATGTGTTGTGGTCGTGTCTAGGCGCAGGTCCTCCATCTGATCTGGATACGGCCCGGATCGGGCTGACTACATCATGTGTTGTGGTCGTGTCTAGGCGCAGGTCCTCCATCTGATCTGGATACAGCCCGGATCCGGCTGACTACATCATGTGTTGTGGTCGTGTCTAGGTGCTGGTCCTCCATCTGATCTGGATCTGGCTGACTACATCATGTGTTGTGGTCGTGTCTAGGCGCAGGTCCTCCATCTGATCTGGATACGGCCCGGATCCGGCTGACTTTATCATGTGTTGTGGTCGTGTCTAGGCGCAGGTCCTCCATCTGATCTGGATACGGCCCGGATCCGGCTGACTACATCATGTGTTGTGGTCGTGTCTAGGCGCAGGTCCTCCATCTGATCTGGATACGGCCGGATCCGGCTGACTTTATCATGTGTTGTGGTCGTGTGTAGGCGCAGGTCCCCCATCTGATCTGGATACTGCCCGCATCCGGCTGACTTTATCATGTGTTGTGGTCGTGTCTAGGCGCAGGTCCTCCATCTGATCTGGATACGGGCCGGATCCGGCTGACTACATCATGTGTTGTGGTTGTGTCTAGGCGCAGGTCCTCCATCTGATCTGGATACGGCCCGGATCCGGCTGACTACATTATGTGTTGTGGCCGTGTCTAGGCGCAGGTCCACCATCTGATCTGGATACTGCCCACATCCGGCTGACTTTATCATGTGTTGTGGTCGTGTCTAGGCGCAGGTCCACCATCTGATCTGGATACGGGCCGGATCCGGCTGAATACAACATGTGTTGTGGTTGTGTCTAGGCGCAGGTCCTCCATCTGATCTGGATACGGCCCAGATCCGGCTGACTACATCATGTGTTGTGGCCGTGTCTAGGCGCAGGTCCTCCATCTGATCTGGATACGGCCCGGATCCGGCTGACTACATCATGTGTTGTGGTCGTGTCTAGGCGCAGGTCCACCATCTGATCTGGATACGGCCCGGATCCGGCTGACTTTATCATGTGTTGTGGTCGTGTCTAGGCGCAGGTCCTCCATCTGATCTGGATACGGCCCGGATCCGGCTGACTACATCATGTGTTGTGGTCGTGTCTAGGCGCAGGTCCTCCATCTGATCTGGATACGGCCGGATCCGGCTGACTTTATCATGTGTTGTGGCCGTGTCTAGGCGCAGGTCCTCCATCTGATCTGGATACGGCCCGGATCCGGCTGACTTTATCATGTGTTGTGGTCGTGTCTAGGCGCAGGTCCTCCATCTGATCTGGATACGGCCCGGATCCGGCTGACTACATCATGTGTTGTGGTCGTGTCTAGGCGCAGGTCCTCCATCTGATCTGGATACGGCCGGATCCGGCTGACTTTATCATGTGTTGTGGTCGTGTGTAGGCGCAGGTCCCCCATCTGATCTGGATACTGCCCGCATCCGGCTGACTTTATCATGTGTTGTGGTCGTGTCTAGGCGCAGGTCCTCCATCTGATCTGGATACGGGCCGGATCCGGCTGACTACATCATGTGTTGTGGTTGTGTCTAGGCGCAGGTCCTCCATCTGATCTGGATACGGCCCGGATCCGGCTGACTACATCATGTGTTGTGGCCGTGTCTAGGCGCAGGTCCACCATCTGATCTGGATACTGCCCACATCCGGCTGACTTTATCATGTGTTGTGGTCGTGTCTAGGCGCAGGTCCACCATCTGATCTGGATACGGGCCGGATCCGGCTGAATACAACATGTGTTGTGGTTGTGTCTAGGCGCAGGTCCTCCATCTGATCTGGATACGGCCCAGATCCGGCTGACTACATCATGTGTTGTGGCCGTGTCTAGGCGCAGGTCCTCCATCTGATCTGGATACGGCCCGGATCCGGCTGACTACATCATGTGTTGTGGTCGTGTCTAGGCGCAGGTCCACCATCTGATCTGGATACGGCCCGGATCCGGCTGACTTTATCATGTGTTGTGGTCGTGTCTAGGCGCAGGTCCTCCATCTGATCTGGATACGGCCCGGATCCGGCTGACTACATCATGTGTTGTGGTCGTGTCTAGGCGCAGGTCCTCCATCTGATCTGGATACGGCCGGATCCGGCTGACTACATCATGTGTTGTGGTCGTGTGTAGGCGCAGGACCCCCATCTGATCTGGATACTGCCTGCATCCGGCTGACTTTATCATGTGTTGTGGTCGTGTCTAGGCGCAGGTCCTCCATCTGATCTGGATACGGGCCGGATCCGGCTGACTACATCATGTGTTGTGGTCGTGTCTAGGCGCAGGTCCTCCATCTGATCTGGATACGGCCCAGATCCGGCTGACTACATCATGTGTTGTGGTCGTGTCTAGACGCAGGTCCTCCATCTGATCTGGATACGGCCCGGATCGGGCTGACTACATCATATGTTGTGGTCGTGTCTAGGCGCAGGTCCTCCATCTGATCTGGATACGCCCGGATCCGGCTGACTACATCATGTGTTGTGGTCGTGTCTAGGCGCAAGTCCTCCATCTGATCTGGATACGGCCCGGATCCGGCTGACTACATCATGTGTTGTGGTCGTGTCTAGGCGCAGGTCCTCCATCTGATCTGGATACGGCCCGGATCCGGCTGACTACATCATGTGTTGTGGTCGTGTCTAGGCGCAGGTCCTCCATCTGATCTGGATACGCCGGGATCCGGCTGACTACATCATGTGTTGTGGTCGTGTCTAGGCGCAGGTCCTCCATCTGATCTGGATACGGCCCGGATCCGGCTGACTACATCATGTGTTGTGGTCGTGTCTAGGTGCTGGTCCTCCATCTGATCTGGATCTGGCTGACTACATCATGTGTTGTGGTCGTGTCTAGGCGCAGGTCCTCCATCTGATCTGGATACGGCCCGGATCGGGCTGACTACATCATGTGTTGTGGTCGTGTCTAGGCGCAGGTCCTCCATCTGATCTGGATACAGCCCGGATCCGGCTGACTACATCATGTGTTGTGGTCGTGTCTAGGTGCTGGTCCTCCATCTGATCTGGATCTGGCTGACTACATCATGTGTTGTGGTCGTGTCTAGGCGCAGGTCCTCCATCTGATCTGGATACGGCCCGGATCCGGCTGACTACATCATGTGTTGTGGTCGTGTCTAGGTGCTGGTCCTCCATCTGATCTGGATCTTGCTGACTACATCATGTGTTGTGGTCGTGTCTAGGCGCAGGTCCACCATCTGATCTGGATACGGCCCGGATCCGGCTGACTACATCATGTGTTGTGGTCGTGTCTAGGCGCAGGTCCTCCATCTGATCTGGATACGGCCCAGATCCGGCTGACTACATCATGTGTTGTGGTCGTGTCTAGGCGCAGGTCCTCCATCTGATCTGGATACGGCCCAGATCCGGCTGACTACATCATGTGTTGTGGTCGTGTCTAGGCGCAGGTCCTCCATCTGATCTGGATACGGCCCGGATCCGGCTGACTACATCATGTGTTGTGGTCGTGTCTAGGCGCAGGTCCTCCATCTGATCAGGATACGGCCCGGATCCGGCTGACTACATCATGTGTTGTGGTCGTGTCTAGGCGCAGGTCCTCCATCTGATCTGGATACGGCCCAGATCCGGCTGACTACATCATGTGTTGTGTTCGTGTCTAGACGCAGGTCCTCCATCTGATCTGGATACGGCCCGGATCGGGCTGACTACATCATGTGTTGTGGTCGTGTCTAGGCGCAGGTCCTCCATCTGATCTGGATACGGCCCGGATCCGGCTGACTACATCATGTGTTGTGGTCGTGTCTAGGCGCAGGTCCTCCATCTGATCTGGATACGGCCCGGATCCGACTGACTACATCATTTGTTGTGGTCGTGTCTAGGCGCAGGTCCTCCATCTGATCTGGATACGGCCCGGATCCGGCTAACTACATCATGTTTTGTGGTCATGTCTAGGCGCAGGTCCTCCATCTGATCTGGATACGGGCCGGATCCGGCTGACTACATCATGTGTTGTGGTTATGTCTAGGCGCAGGTCCACCATCTGATCTGGATACTGCCCGCATCCGGCTGACTTCATCATGTGTTGTGGTCGTGTCTAGGCACAGGTCCTCCATCTGATCTGGATACGGCCAGGATCCGGCTGACTACATCATGTGTTGTGGTCGTGTCTGGGCGCAGGTCCTCCATCTGATCTGGATACGGCCCGGATCCGGCTGACTACATCATGTGTTCTGGTCGTGTCTAGGCGCAGGTCCTCCATCTGATCTGGATACTGCCCGCATCCGGCTGACTTCATCATGTGTTCTGGTCGTGTCTAGGCGCAGGTCCCCCATCTGATCTGGATACTGCCCGCATCCGGCTGACTTTATCATGTGTTGTGGTCGTGTCTAGGCGCAGGTCCTTCATCTGATCTGGATACGGGCCGGATCCGGCTGACTACATCATGTGTTGTGGTTGTGTCTAGGCGCAGGTCCTCCATCTGATCTGGATACGGCCCGGATCCGGCTGACTACATCATGTGTTGTGGCCTTGTCTAGGCGCAGGTCCACCATCTGATCTGGATACTGCCCACATCCGGCTGACTTTATCATGTGTTGTGGTCGTATCTAGGCGCAGGTCCACCATCTGATCTGGATACGGGCCGGATCCGGCTGAATACAACATGTGTTGTGGTTGTGTCTAGGCGCAGGTCCTCCATCTGATCTGGATACGGCCCAGATCCGGCTGACTACATCATGTGTTGTGGCCGTGTCTAGGCGCAGGTCCTCCATCTGATCTGGATACGGCCCGGATCCGGCTGACTTTATCATGTGTTGTGGTCGTGTCTAGGCGCAGGTCCTCCATCTGATCTGGATACGGGCCGGATCCGGCTGACTACATCATGTGTTGTGGTTGTGTCTAGGCGCAGGTCCTCCATCTGATCTGGATATGGCCCGGATCCGGCTGACTACATCATGTGTTGTGGCCGTGTCTAGGCGCAGGTCCACCATCTGATCTGGATACTGCCCACATCCGGCTGACTTTATCATGTGTTGTGGTCGTGTCTAGGCGCAGGTCCACCATCTGATCTGGATACGGGCCGGATCCGGCTGAATACAACATGTGTTGTGGTTGTGTCTAGGCGCAGGTCCTCCATCTGATCTGGATACGGCCCAGATCCGGCTGACTACATCATGTGTTGTGGCCGTGTCTAGGCGCAGGTCCTCCATCTGATCTGGATACGGCCCGGATCCGGCTGACTTTATCATGTGTTGTGGTCGTGTCTAGGCGCAGGTCCTCCATCTGATCTGGATACGGCCCGGATCCGGCTGACTACATCATGTGTTGTGGTCGTGTCTAGGCGCAGGTCCTCCATCTGATCTGGATACGGCCGGATCCGGCTGACTTTATCATGTGTTGTGGTCGTGTGTAGGCGCAGGTCCCCCATCTGATCTGGATACTGCCCGCATCCGGCTGACTTTATCATGTGTTGTGGTCGTGTCTAGGCGCAGGTCCTCCATCTGATCTGGATACGGGCCGGATCCGGCTGACTACATCATGTGTTGTGGTTGTGTCTAAGCGCAGGTCCTCCATCTGATCTGGATACGGCCCGGATCCGGCTGACTACATCATGTGTTGTGGCCGTGTCTAGGCGCAGGTCCACCATCTGATCTGGATACTGCCCACATCCGGCTGACTTTATCATGTGTTGTGGTCGTGTCTAGGCGCAGGTCCTCCATCTGATCTGGATACGGCCCGGATCCGGCTAACTACATCATGTTTTGTGGTCATGTCTAGGCGCAGGTCCTCCATCTGATCTGGATACGGGCCGGATCCGGCTGACTACATCATGTGTTGTGGTTATGTCTAGGCGCAGGTCCACCATCTGATCTGGATACTGCCCGCATCCGGCTGACTTCATCATGTGTTGTGGTCGTGTCTAGGCACAGGTCCTCCATCTGATCTGGATACGGCCAGGATCCGGCTGACTACATCATGTGTTGTGGTCGTGTCTGGGCGCAGGTCCTCCATCTGATCTGGATACGGCCCGGATCCGGCTGACTACATCATGTGTTCTGGTCGTGTCTAGGCGCAGGTCCTCCATCTGATCTGGATACTGCCCGCATCCGGCTGACTTCATCATGTGTTCTGGTCGTGTCTAGGCGCAGGTCCCCCATCTGATCTGGATATTGCCCGCATCCGGCTGACTTTATCATGTGTTGTGGTCGTGTCTAGGCGCAGGTCCTCCATCTGATCTGGATACGGGCCGGATCCGGCTGACTACATCATGTGTTGTGGTTGTGTCTAGGCGCAGGTCCTCCATCTGATCTGGATACGGCCCGGATCCGGCTGACTACATCATGTGTTGTGGCCTTGTCTAGGCGCAGGTCCACCATCTGATCTGGATACTGCCCACATCCGGCTGACTTTATCATGTGTTGTGGTCGTATCTAGGCGCAGGTCCACCATCAGATCTGGATACGGGCCGGATCCGGCTGAATACAACATGTGTTGTGGTTGTGTCTAGGCGCAGGTCCTCCATCTGATCTGGATACGGCCCAGATCCGGCTGACTACATCATGTGTTGTGGCCGTGTCTAGGCGCAGGTCCTCCATCTGATCTGGATACGGCCCGGATCCGGCTGACTTTATCATGTGTTGTGGTCGTGTCTAGGCGCAGGTCCTCCATCTGATCTGGATACGGGCCGGATCCGGCTGACTACATCATGTGTTGTGGTTGTGTCTAGGCGCAGGTCCTCCATCTGATCTGGATATGGCCCGGATCCGGCTGACTACATCATGTGTTGTGGCCGTGTCTAGGCGCAGGTCCTCCATCTGATCTGGATACGGCCCGGATCGGGCTGACTACATCATGTGTTGTGGTCGTGTCTAGGCGCAGGTCCACCATCTGATCTGGATACAGCCCGGATCCGGCTGACTACATCATGTGTTGTGGTCGTGTCTAGGTGCTGGTCCTCCATCTGATCTGGATCTTGCTGACTACATCATGTGTTGTGGTCGTGTCTAGGCGCAGGTCCACCATCTGATCTGGATACGGCCCGGATCCGGCTGACTACATCATGTGTTGTGGTCGTGTCTAGGCGCAGGTACTCCATCTGATCTGGATACGGCCCGGATCCGGCTGACTACATCATGTGTTGTGGTCGTGTCTAGGTGCTGGTCCTCCATCTGATCTGGATCTTGCTGACTACATCATGTGTTGTGGTCGTGTCTAGGCGCAGGTCCACCATCTGATCTGGATACGGCCCGGATCCGGCTGACTACATCATGTGTTGTGGTCGTGTCTAGGCGCAGGTCCTCCATCTGATCTGGATACGGCCCAGATCCGGCTGACTACATCATGTGTTGTGGTCGTGTCTAGGCGCAGGTCCTCCATCTGATCTGGATACGGCCCAGATCCGGCTGACTACATCATGTGTTGTGGTCGTGTCTAGGCGCAGGTCCTCCATCTGATCTGGATACGGCCCGGATCCGGCTGACTACATCATGTGTTGTGGTCGTGTCTAGGCGCAGGTCCTCCATCTGATCAGGATACGGCCCGGATCCGGCTGACTACATCATGTGTTGTGGTCGTGTCTAGGCGCAGGTCCTCCATCTGATCTGGATACGGCCCAGATCCGGCTGACTACATCATGTGTTGTGTTCGTGTCTAGACGCAGGTCCTCCATCTGATCTGGATACGGCCCGGATCGGGCTGACTACATCATGTGTTGTGGTCGTGTCTAGGCGCAGGTCCTCCATCTGATCTGGATACGGCCCGGATCCGGCTGACTACATCATGTGTTGTGGTCGTGTCTAGGCGCAGGTCCTCCATCTGATCAGGATACGGCCCGGATCCGGCTGACTACATCATGTGTTGTGGTCGTGTCTAGGCGCAGGTCCTCCATCTGATCTGGATACGGCCCGGATCCGGCTGACTACATCATGTGTTGTGGTCGTGTCTAGGCGCAGGTCCTCCATCTGATCAGGATACGGCCCGGATCCGGCTGACTACATCATGTGTTGTGGTCGTGTCTAGGCGCAGGTCCTCCATCTGATCAGGATACGGCCCGGATCCGGCTGACTACATCATGTGTTGTGGTCGTGTCTAGGCGCAGGTCCTCCATCTGATCAGGATACGGCCCGGATCCGGCTGACTACATCATGTGTTGTGGTCGTGTCTAGGCGCAGGTCCTCCATCTGATCTGGATACGGCCCGGATCCGGCTGACTACATCATGTGTTGTGGTCGTGTCTAGACGCAGGTCCTCCATCTGATCTGGATACGGCCCGGATCCGGCTGACTACATCATGTGTTGTGGTCGTGTCTAGGCGATGGTCCTCCATCTGATCTGGATACGCCCGGATCGGGCTGACTACATCATGTGTTGTGGTCGTGTCTAGACGCAGGTCCTCCATCTGATCTGGATACGGCCCGGATCCGGCTGACTACATCATGAGTTGTGGTCGTGTCTAGGCGATGGTCCTCCATTTGATCTGGATACGGCCCGGATCCGGCTGACTTCATCATGTGTTGTGGTCGTGTCTAGGCGCAGGTCCTCCATCTGATCTGGATACGGCCCGGATCCGGCTGACTTCATCATGTGTTGTGGTCGTGTCTAGACGCAGGTCCTCCATCTGATCTGGATACGGCCCGGATCGGGCTGACTACATCATGTGTTGTGGTCGTGTCTAGACGCAGGTCCTCCATCTGATCTGGATACGGCCCGGATCCGGCTGACTACATCATGAGTTGTGGTCGTGTCTAGGCGATGGTCCTCCATCTGATCTGGATACGGCCCGGATCCGGCTGACTTCATCATGTGTTGTGGTCGTGTCTAGACGCAGGTCCTCCATCTGATCTGGATACGGCCCGGATCGGGCTGACTACATCATGTGTTGTGGTCGTGTCTAGACGCAGGTCCTCCATCTGATCTGGATACGGCCCGGATCCGGCTGACTACATCATGAGTTGTGGTCGTGTCTAGGCGATGGTCCTTCATCTGATCTGGATACGGCCCGGATCCGGCTGACTTCATCATGTGTTGTGGTCGTGTCTAGGCGCAGGTCCTCCATCTGATTAATGATAAAACACATATGTCCGTTACGCGTACTGAACTTTTTTTACTATGCATGTGTGTGTCCTATTTATTATTTCAGAGATCAGATATTTATCATATGAAATGTTTTATACACATTTTAGAAATGTTTGAAGGATTTTTGCCCGCTACCCCGGTTGGGAAACATTGATCTATACGATGACCTTTGACCTTCCTGAAAGATGAGCCAATCACACTCGATTCTGACCTCTGTCAGTATTTCTACATGTTAAGGAAACCTACTGTACCTGAAATACTTTCTTTGATCTGTTGTATTTGTTCTTATTTTTAATAACAAAAATTAAATGATCAATATATATAATATAGTGATATATCGTTATATGAATTAAAATGTCTTATATCTTGAAATATGAATTTGGTCAAATCGCCCACTCCAAAATGACCCATAACAGCTAGTGTGCAGTCCAGTGAATCTGGTGACGTGATGAAAGCCCGTTCTGTGCTGGTTTAGAAAGACTATATAGATATAGAGACTGTGAAGCTGGGTCTGGTTTGTTTATACCAGTCTGCCTTTCTGCTAGTGAGTTAAGGCAGTATTTTGATTTTCTGTCATGATTGTAATAAATATCTCCATTATAGGTCATTGTAGGACTTGTCACAGGAACGCACATTATCGTATAGGGAGAAAACTGGACAATAATACACTTCTCCGCCTTCTCTACGTGTTTTCACAAAGCTTCAATGGATTTGATTTTGGTTATTTCATTTGTTAAAATAAAAATAAAGAAATGCAGTGTGTCAGACCTTCTCCGATTCTCCTCCATATGGGAAAGTGAATATTTACAATGACAACAATAATCTTCAGACACATTGCACCTTTCCAACAAATAAATAGATTGACTTCTGTCGGCTTGAACATATCTTTATTATGACACTTCCAATGCGACAAATTATCTTCTCTTCCCTGCAAACGATACCAAGAAGAATGTGAATATTTAACCAAGTCAAACACAAAACAAAAGGTAAGCAGGTATCTGTAAGTTCAGTAAGCAGATTCAAAACGCCATTAAAGGAGACAACTTTTAAACGATGCTAAACAGGCATTTTGAGTTTGTGATAGAGATTCCTCCATCTGCATTTCGCGCCACAGCAGTGACGTCATGTGCAAACAACCTATGAACTCTGCTTTAAGTCATATACTTTTTTTTACAATGTACTGGTGACTTGTATACAACATTTGCATCAAATATACAGTATGTATTATACAATACAGCAGTTGGTGAACGGGACTTTTATTTTGGTATGGTGCTGTGACGTCATAAGGATGCGCCGCTCCTGCGTCTGTTGTGATTCTGCTGAAGAAAGGTTTGTGTTTTAAGTATTTAAAGTGTCTCAATCAATGCAAAATGTTCAGTCAATGCAATCGTTTTTTAACTTAAAAACGGTGTATAATAAATTAACCATTCTTGAAAGTAACGGTGCAATGCTTTATTTAACATTATGAACGAACGTTATTTTTTGGGAGTGAATCGCATCCACTCACGAGTAACAGAAAAGGAGCGTCTCATTTCACTCTCTCTATAATGCTCTATACTGTCGAGTTCTCATTTCACTCTCTCTATAATGCTCTATAATGCTCTATACTGTCGAGTTCTCATTTCACTCTCTCTATAATGCTCTATACTGTCGAGTTCTCATTTCTCTCTCTCTATAATGCTCTATACTGTCGAGTTCTCATTTCTCTCTCTCTATAATGCTCTATACTGTCGAGTTCTCATTTCACTCTCTCTATAATGCTCTATAATGCTCTATACTGTCGAGTTCTCATTTCACTCTCTCTATAATGCTCTATAATGCATACTGTCGAGTTCTCATTTCACTCTCTCTATAATGCTCTATAATGCTCTATACTGTCGAGTTCTCATTTCTCTCTCTCTATAATGCTCTATACTGTCGAGTTCTCATTTCACTCTCTCTATAATGCTCTATAATGCTCTATACTGTCGAGTTCTCATTTCACTCTCTCTATAATGCTCTATAATGCTCTATACTGTCGAGTTCTCACTTCACTCTCTCTATAATGCTCTATACTGTCGAGTTCTCATTTCACTCTCTCTATAATGCTCTATAATGCTCTATACTGTCGAGTTCTCATTTCACTCTCTCTATAATGCTCTATAATGCTCTATACTGTCGAGTTCTCATTTCTCTCTCTCTATAATGCTCTATACTGTAGAGTTCTCATTTCACTCTCTCTATAATGCTCTATAATGCTCTATACTGTCGAGTTCTCATTTCTCTCTCTCTATAATGCTCTATACTGTCGAGTTCTCATTTTACTCTCTCTATAATGCTCCATACTGTCGAGTTCTCATTTCACTCTCTCTATAATGCTCTATACTGTCGAGTTCTCATTTCACTCTCTCTATAATGCTCTATACTGTCGAGTTCTCATTTCTCTCTCTCTATAATGTTCTATACTGTCGAGTTCTCATTTCACTCTCTCTATAATGCTCTATACTGTCGAGTTCTCATTTCTCTCTCTCTATAATGCTCTATACTGTCGAGTTCTCATTTCTCTCTCTCTATAATGCTCTATACTGTCGAGTTCTCATTTCTCTCTCTCTATAATGCTCTATAATGCTCTATACTGTCGAGTTCTCATTTCTCTCTCTCTATAATGCTCTATACTGTCGAGTTCTCATTTCACTCTCTCTATAATGCTCTATACTGTCGAGTTCTCATTTCACTCTCTCTATAATGCTCTATACTGTCGAGTTCTCACTTCTCTCTCTCTATAATGTTCTATACTGTCGAGTTCTCATTTCTCTCTCTCTATAATGTTCTATACTGTCGAGTTCTCATTTCACTCTCTCTATAATGCTCTATACTGTCGAGTTCTCATTTCTCTCTCTCTATAATGCTCTATACTGTCGAGTTCTCATTTCACTCTCTCTATAATGTTCTATACTGTCGAGTTCTCACTTCTCTCTCTCTATAATGCTCTATACTGTCGAGTTCTCACTTCTCTCTCTCTATAATGCTCTATACTGTCGAGTTCTCATTTCACTCTCTCTATAATGCTCTATACTGTCGAGTTCTCATTTCACTCTCTCTATAATGTTCTATACTGTCGAGTTCTCATTTCTCTCTCTCTATAATGCTCTATACTGTCGAGTTCTCACTTCACTCTCTCTATAATGTTCTATACTGTCGAGTTCTCATTTCTCTCTCTCTATAATGTTCTATACTGTCGAGTTCTCACTTCTCTCTCTCTATAATGCTCTATACTGTCGAGTTCTCATTTCACTCTCTCTATAATGCTCTATACTGTCGAGTTCTCATTTCACTCTCTCTATAATGTTCTATACTGTCGAGTTCTCATTTCTCTCTCTCTATAATGCTCTATACTGTCGAGTTCTCACTTCACTCTCTCTATAATGCTCTATACTGTCGAGTTCTCATTTCACTCTCTCTATAATGTTCTATACTGTCGAGTTCTCATTTCTCTCTCTCTATAATGCTCTATACTGTCGAGTTCTCACTTCACTCTCTCTATAATGTTCTATACTGTCGAGTTCTCATTTCTCTCTCTCTATAATGTTCTATACTGTCGAGTTCTCATTTCTCTCTCTCTATAATGTTCTATACTGTCGAGTTCTCATTTCTCTCTCTCTATAATGCTCTATACTGTCGAGTTCTCACTTCTCTCTCTCTATAATGCTCTATACTGTCGAGTTCTCATTTCACTCTCTCTATAATGCTCTATACTGTCGAGTTCTCACTTCTCTCTCTCTATAATGTTCTATACTGTCGAGTTCTCATTTCTCTCTCTCTATAATGCTCTATACTGTCGAGTTCTCACTTCACTCTCTCTATAATGTTCTATACTGTCGAGTTCTCATTTCTCTCTCTCTATAATGTTCTATACTGTCGAGTTCTCATTTCTCTCTCTCTATAATGTTCTATACTGTCGAGTTCTCATTTCTCTCTCTCTATAATGCTCTATACTGTCGAGTTCTCATTTCTCTCTCTCTATAATGCTCTATACTGTCGAGTTCTCACTTCTCTCTCTCTATAATGTTCTATACTGTCGAGTTCTCATTTCTCTCTCTCTATAATGTTCTATACTGTCGAGTTCTCATTTCTCTCTCTCTATAATGCTCTATACTGTCGAGTTCTCACTTCTCTCTCTCTATAATGTTCTATACTGTCGAGTTCTCATTTCACTCTCTCTATAATGTTCTATACTGTCGAGTTCTCATTTCTCTCTCTCTATAATGCTCTATACTGTCGAGTTCTCACTTCTCTCTCTCTATAATGTTCTATACTGTCGAGTTCTCATTTCTCTCTCTCTATAATGTTCTATACTGTCGAGTTCTCACTTCTCTCTCTCTATAATGCTCTATACTGTCGAGTTCTCATTTCACTCTCTCTATAATGCTCTATACTGTCGAGTTCTCATTTCACTCTCTCTATAATGCTCTATACTGTCGAGTTCTCACTTCTCTCTCTCTATAATGTTCTATACTGTCGAGTTCTCATTTCTCTCTCTCTATAATGTTCTATACTGTCGAGTTCTCACTTCTCTCTCTCTATAATGTTCTATACTGTCGAGTTCTCATTTCTCTCTCTCTATAATGTTCTATACTGTCGAGTTCTCATTTCTCTCTCTCTATAATGTTCTATACTGTCGAGTTCTCACTTCTCTCTCTCTATAATGTTCTATACTGTCGAGTTCTCATTTCTCTCTCTCTATAATGTTCTATACTGTCGAGTTCTCATTTCTCTCTCTCTATAATGTTCTATACTGTCGAGTTCTCATTTCTCTCTCTCTATAATGCTCTATACTGTCGAGTTCTCACTTCACTCTCTCTATAATGCTCTATACTGTCGAGTTCTCATTTCTCTCTCTCTATAATGCTCTATACTGTCGAGTTCTCACTTCTCTCTCTCTATAATGCTCTATACTGTCGAGTTCTCACTTCACTCTCTCTGTAATGCTCTATAATGTCGAGTTCTCACTTCTCTCTCTCTATAATGCTCTATACTGTCGAGTTCTCATTTCACTCTCTCTATAATGCTCTATACTGTCGAGTTCTCATTTCTCTCTCTCTATAATGCTCTATACTGTCGAGTTCTCACTTCTCTCTCTCTATAATGCTCTATACTGTCGAGTTCTCATTTCACTCTCTCTATAATGCTCTATACTGTCGAGTTCTCACTTCTCTCTCTCTATAATGCTCTATACTGTCGAGTTCTCACTTCACTCTCTCTATAATACTCTATACTGTCGAGTTCTCATTTCTCTCTCTCTATAATGCTCTATAATGCTCTATACTGTCGAGTTCTCATTTCTCTCTCTCTATAATGCTCTATAATGCTCTATACTGTCGAGTTCTCATTTCTCTCTCTCTATAATGCTCTATACTGTCGAGTTCTCACTTCTCTCTCTCTATAATGCTCTATACTGTCGAGTTCTCATTTCTCTCTCTCTATAATGCTCTATACTGTCGAGTTCTCATTTCTCTCTCTCTATAATGCTCTATACTGTCGAGTTCTCACTTCTCTCTCTCTATAATGCTCTATACTGTCGAGTTCTCATTTCACTCTCTCTATAATGCTCTATACTGTCGAGTTCTCACTTCACTCTCTCTATAATGTTCTATACTGTCGAGTTCTCACTTCTCTCTCTCTATAATGCTCTATACTGTCGAGTTCTCATTTCTCTCTCTCTATAATGCTCTATACTGTCGAGTTCTCATTTCACTCTCTCTATAATGCTCTATACTGTCGAGTTCTCACTTCACTCTCTCTATAATGTTCTATACTGTCGAGTTCTCACTTCTCTCTCTCTATAATGCTCTATACTGTCGAGTTCTCATTTCTCTCTCTCTATAATGTTCTATACTGTCGAGTTCTCATTTCTCTCTCTCTATAATGCTCTATACTGTCGAGTTCTCATTTCTCTCTCTCTATAATGTTCTATACTGTCGAGTTCTCACTTCTCTCTCTCTATAATGCTCTATACTGTCGAGTTCTCACTTCACTCTCTCTATAATGCTCTATACTGTCGAGTTCTCATTTCACTCTCTCTATAATGCTCTATACTGTCGAGTTCTCATTTCTCTCTCTCTATAATGCTCTATAATGCTCTATACTGTCGAGTTCTCATTTCTCTCTCTCTATAATGCTCTATAATGCTCTATACTGTCGAGTTCTCATTTCTCTCTCTCTATAATGCTCTATACTGTCGAGTTCTCACTTCTCTCTCTCTATAATGCTCTATACTGTCGAGTTCTCACTTCTCTCTCTCTATAATGCTCTATACTGTCGAGTTCTCATTTCTCTCTCTCTATAATGCTCTATACTGTCGAGTTCTCATTTCTCTCTCTCTATAATGCTCTATACTGTCGAGTTCTCATTTCTCTCTCTCTATAATGCTCTATACTGTCGAGTTCTCATTTCTCTCTCTCTATAATGCTCTATACTGTCGAGTTCTCATTTCTCTCTCTCTATAATGTTCTATACTGTCGAGTTCTCATTTCTCTCTCTCTATAATGCTCTATACTGTCGAGTTCTCATTTCTCTCTCTCTATAATGCTCTATACTGTCGAGTTCTCACTTCTCTCTCTCTATAATGCTCTATACTGTCGAGTTCTCATTTCTCTCTCTCTATAATGCTCTATACTGTCGAGTTCTCATTTCTCTCTCTCTATAATGCTCTATACTGTCGAGTTCTCATTTCAGTCTCTCTATAATGCTCTATAATGCTCTATACTGTCGAGTTCTCATTTCTCTCTCTCTATAATGCTCTATAATGCTCTATACTGTCGAGTTCTCATTTCTCTCTCTCTATAATGCTCTATACTGTCGAGTTCTCACTTCACTCTCTCTATAATGCTCTATACTGTCGAGTTCTCATTTCACTCTCTCTATAATGCTCTATAATGCTCTATACTGTCGAGTTCTCATTTCTCTCTCTCTATAATGCTCTATACTGTCGAGTTCTCACTTCACTCTCTCTATAATGCTCTATACTGTCGAGTTCTCATTTCACTCTCTCTATAATGCTCTATAATGCTCTATACTGTCGAGTTCTCATTTCTCTCTCTCTATAATGCTCTATACTGTCGAGTTCTCACTTCACTCTCTCTATAATGCTCTATACTGTCGAGTTCTCACTTCACTCTCTCTATAATGCTCTATACTGTCGAGTTCTCATTTCTCTCTCTCTATAATGCTCTATAATGCTCTATACTGTCGAGTTCTCATTTCTCTCTCTCTATAATGCTTTATACTGTCGAGTTCTCATTTCACTCTCTCTATAATGCTCTATAATGCTCTATAATGCTCTATACTGTCGAGTTCTCATTTCACTCTCTCTATAATGCTCTATAATGCTCTATAATGTCGAGTTCTCACTTCACTCTCTCTATAATGCTCTATACTGTCGAGTTCTCATTTCACTCTCTCTATAATGCTCTATACTGTCGAGTTCTCACTTCACTCTCTCTATAATGCTCTATACTGTCGAGTTCTCATTTCTCTCTCTCTATAATGCTCTATACTGTCGAGTTCTCATTTCACTCTCTCTATAATGCTCTATAATGCTCTATAATGTCGAGTTCTCATTTCTCTCTCTCTATAATGCTCTATACTGTCGAGTTCTCATTTCACTCTCTCTATAATGCTCTATACTGTCGAGTTCTCATTTCTCTCTCTCTATAATGCTCTATACTGTCGAGTTCTCATTTCACTCTCTCTATAATGCTCTATACTGTCGAGTTCTCATTTCTCTCTCTCTATAATGCTCTATACTGTCGAGTTCTCATTTCTCTCTCTCTATAATGCTCTATACTGTCGAGTTCTCATTTCACTCTCTCTATAATGCTCTATACTGTCGAGTTCTCATTTCTCTCTCTCTATAATGCTCTATACTGTCGAGTTCTCATTTCTCTCTCTCTATAATGCTCTATACTGTCGAGTTCTCATTTCACTCTCTCTATAATGCTCTATACTGTCGAGTTCTCATTTCTCTCTCTCTATAATGCTCTATACTGTCGAGTTCTCACTTCACTCTCTCTATAATGCTCTATACTGTCGAGTTCTCATTTCACTCTCTCTATAATGCTCTATACTGTCGAGTTCTCATTTCTCTCTCTCTATAATGCTCTATACTGTCGAGTTCTCATTTCACTCTCTCTATAATGCTCTATAATGCTCTATACTGTCGAGTTCTCATTTCACTCTCTCTATAATGCTCTATAATGCTCTATACTGTCGAGTTCTCATTTCACTCTCTCTATAATGCTCTATACTGTCGAGTTCTCATTTCTCTCTCTCTATAATGCTCTATACTGTCGAGTTCTCATTTCTCTCTCTCTATAATGCTCTATACTGTCGAGTTCTCATTTCACTCTCTCTATAATGCTCTATACTGTCGAGTTCTCATTTCTCTCTCTCTATAATGCTCTATACTGTCGAGTTCTCACTTCACTCTCTCTATAATGCTCTATACTGTCGAGTTCTCACTTCACTCTCTCTATAATGCTCTATACTGTAGAGTTCTCACTTCACTCTCTCTATAATGCTCTATACTGTAGAGTTCTCACTTCACTCTCTCTATAATGCTCTATACTGTCGAGTTCTCACTTCACTCTCTCTATAATGCTCTATACTGTCGAGTTCTCACTTCACTCTCTCTATAATGCTCTATACTGTCGAGTTCTCATTTCACTCTCTCTATAATGCTCTATACTGTCGAGTTCTCATTTCTCTCTCTCTATAATGCTCTATACTGTCGAGTTCTCATTTCACTCTCTCTATAATGCTCTATACTGTCGAGTTCTCATTTCACTCTCTCTATAATGCTCTATACTGTCGAGTTCTCATTTCTCTCTCTCTATAATGCTCTATACTGTCGAGTTCTCATTTCACTCTCTCTATAATGCTCTATAATGCTCTATACTGTCGAGTTCTCATTTCACTCTCTCTATAATGCTCTATACTGTCGAGTTCTCATTTCTCTCTCTCTATAATGCTCTATACTGTCGAGTTCTCACTTCACTCTCTCTTTAATGCTCTATACTGTCGAGTTCTCATTTCTCTCTCTCTATAATGCTTTATACTGTCGAGTTCTCATTTCTCTCTCTCTATAATGCTCTATAATGTCGAGTTCTCATTTCTCTCTCTCTATAATGCTCTATACTGTCGAGTTCTCATTTCACTCTCTCTTTAATGCTCTATACTGTCGAGTTCTCATTTCACTCTCTCTATAATGCTCTATACTGTCGAGTTCTCATTTCTCTCTCTCTATAATGCTCTATACTGTCGAGTTCTCATTTCTCTCTCTCTATAATGCTCTATACTGTCGAGTTCTCATTTCACTCTCTCTATAATGCTCTATAATGCTCTATACTGTCGAGTTAGGGTTATCACACACACACTCCTGTGAGATCAGGCGGTATCGTCACACACACTCCTGTGAGATCAGGCGGTATCGTCACACACACTCCTGTGAGAAGGCGGTATCGTCTCACACACTTCTGTGAGATCAGGCGGTATCGTCACACGCACTCCTGTGAGATCAGGCGGTATCGTCACACACACTCCTGTGAGATCAGGCGGTATCGAGTTCTCATTTCACTCTCTCTATAATGCTCTATACTGTCGAGTTCTCATTTCTCTCTCTCTATAATGCTCTATACTGTCGAGTTCTCATTTCTCTCTCTCTATAATGCTCTATACTGTCGAGTTCTCATTTCACTCTCTCTATAATGCTCTATACTGTCGAGTTAGGGTTATCACACACACACTCCTGTGAGATCAGGGGGTATCGTCACACACACTCCTGTGAGATCAGGCGGTATCGTCACACACACTCCTGTGAGAAGGCGGTATCGTCTCACACACTTCTGTGAGATCAGGCGGTATCGTCACACGCACTCCTGTGAGATCAGGCGGTATCGTCACACACACTCCTGTGAGATCAGGCGGTATCGTCACACACACTCCTGTGAGATCAGGCGGTATCGTCACACACACTCATGTGAGATCAGGCGGTATCGTCACGCACACACACACACTCCTGTGAAATCAGGCGGTATCGTCACACACACTCCTGTGAGATCAGGCGGTATCGTCACACACACCCCTGTGAGATCAGGCGGTATAGTCACACACACTCCTGTGAGATCAGGCGGTATCGTCACACACACTCCTGTGAGATCAGGCGGTATCGTCACACACACTCCTGTGAGATCAGGCGGTATAGTCACACACACTCCTGTGAGATCAGACGGTATCGTCACACACACTCCTGTGAGATCAGGCGGTATCGTCACACACACTCCTGTGAGATCAGGCGGTATCGTCACACACACTCCTGTGAGATCAGGCGGTATCATCACACACACTCCTGTGAGATCAGGCGGTATCGTCACACACACTCCTGTGAGATCAGGCGGTATCGTCACACGCACTCCTTTGAGATCAGGCGGTATCGTCACACACACTCCTGTGAGATCAGGCGGTATCGTCACACACACTCCTGTGAGATCAGGCAGTATCGTCACACACACTTCTGTGAGATCAGGCGGTATCGTCACACACACTCCTGTGAGATCAGGCGGTATCGTCACACACACTCCTGTGAGATCAGGCGGTATCGTCACACGCACTCCTTTGAGATCAGGCGGTATCGTCACACACACTCCTGTGAGATAAGGCGGTATCGTCACACACACTTCTGTGAGATCAGGCGGTATCGTCACGCGCACTCCTGTGAGATCAGGCGGTATCGTCACACACACTCCTGTGAGATCAGGCGGTATCGTCAAACACACTTCTGTGAGATCAGGCGGTATCGTCACACACACTCCTGTGAGATCAGGCGGTATCGTCACACACTCCTGTGAGATCAGGCGGTATCTTCACACACACTCCTGTGAGATCAGGCGGTATCGTCACACACACTCCTGTGAGATCAGGCGGTATCGTCACACACACTCCTGTGAGATCAGGCAGTATCGTCACACACACTTCTGTGAGATCAGGCGGTATCGTCACACACACTCCTGTGAGATCAGGCGGTATCGTCACACACACTCCTGTGAGATCAGGCGGTATCGTCACACACACTCCTGTGAGATCAGGCGGTATCGTCACACACACTCCTGTGAGATCAGGCGGTATCTTCACACGCACACACACACTCCTGTGAGATCAGGCGGTATCGTCACACACACTCCTGTGAGATCAGGCGGTATCGTCACACACACACACACTCCTGTGAGATAAGGCGGTATCGTCTCACACACTTCTGTGAGATCAGGCGGTATCCTCACACACACTCCTGTGAGATCAGGCAGTATCGTCACACACACTTCTGTGAGATCAGGTGGTATCGTCACACACACTCCTGTGAGATCAGGCGGTATCGTCACACACACTCCTGTGAGATCAGGCGGTATCGTCACACACACTCCTGTGAGATCAGGCGGTATCGTCACACGCACTCCTGTGAGATCAGGCGGTATCGTCACACACACCCCTGTGAAATCAGGCTGATCTTCACACACTCCTGTGAGATCAGGCGGTATCGTCACACGCACTCCTGTGAGATCAGGCGGTATCTTCACACACTCCTGTGAGATCAGGCGGTATAGTCACACACACTCCTGTGAGATCAGGCGGTATCGTCAAACACACTCCTGTGAGATAAGGCGGTATCGTCACACACACTTCTGTGAGATCAGGCGGTATCGTCACACACACTCCTGTGAGATCAGGCGGTAACGTCTCACACACTCCTGTGAGATCAGACGGTATCTTCACACGCACTCCTGTGAGATCAGGCGGTATCGTCACACACACTCCTGTGAGATCAGGCGGTATCGTCACACACACTCCTGTGAGATCAGGCAGTATCGTCACACACACTTCTGTGAGATCAGGCAGTATCGTCACACACACTCCTGTGAGATCAGGCGGTATCGTCACACACACTCCTGTGAGATCAGGCGGTATCTTCACACACTCCTGTGAGATCAGGCGGTATCTTCACACGCACACACACACTCCTGTGAGATCAGGCGGTATCGTCACACACACACACACTCCTGTGAGATAAGGCGGTATCGTCTCACACACTTCTGTGAGATCAGGCGGTATCCTCACACACACTCCTGTGAGATCAGGCGATATCGTCACACACACACACACTCCTGTGAGATAAGGCGGTATCGTCTCACACACTCCTGTGAGATCAGGCGGTATCCTCACACACACTCCTGTGAGATCAGGTGGTATCGTCACACACACTCCTGTGAGATCAGGTGGTATCGTCACACACACTCCTGTGAGATCAGGCGGTATCGTCACACACACTCCTGTGAGATCAGGTGGTATCGTCACACACACTTCTGTGAGATCAGGCGGTATCGTCACACACACTCCTGTGAGATCAGGTGGTATCGTCACACACACTCCTGTGAGATCAGGCGGTATCGTCACACACACTCCTGTGAGATCAGGTGGTATCGTCACACACACTCCTGTGAGATCAGGCGGTATCGTCACACGCACACACTTCTGTGAGATCAGGCGGTATCTTCACACACACACACACACACACACTCCTGTGAGATCAGGCGGTATCGTCACACACACTCCTATGAGATCAGGCGGTATCGTCACACACACCCCTGTGAGATCAGGCGGTATCGTCACACACACTCCTGTGAGATCAGGCGGTATCGTCACACACACTTCTGTGAGATCAGGCGGTATCGTCACACACACTCCTGTGAGATCAGGCGGTATCGTCACACACACTCCTGTGAGATCAGGCGGTATCGTCACACACACTCCTGTGAGATCAGGCGGTATCTTCACACACACTCCTGTGAGATCAGGCGGTATCTTCACACACACTTCTGTGAGATCAGGCGGTATCGTCACACACACTCCTGTGAGATCAGGCGGTATCGTCACACACACTCCTGTGAGATCAGGCGGTATCGTCACACACACTCCTGTGAGATCAGGCGGTATCTTCACACACACTTCTGTGAGATCAGGCGGTATCGTCACACACACTCCTGTGAGATCAGGCGGTATCGTCACACACACTCCTGTGAGATCAGGCGGTATCGTCACACACACTCCTGTGAGATCATGCGGTATCTTCACACACTCCTGTGAGATCAGGCGGTATCTTCACACGCACACACACACTCCTGTGAGATAAGGCGGTATCGTCACACACACTCCTGTGAGATCAGACGGTATCGTCACACACACTCCTGTGAGATCAGGCGGTATCGTCACACACACTCCTGTGAAATCAGGCGGTATCGTCACACACACTCCTGTGAGATCAGGCGGTATCGTCACACACACTCCTGTGAGATCGGACGGTATCGTCACACACACACACACTCCTTTGAGATAAGGCGGTATCGTCTCACACACTCCTGTGAGATCAGGCGGTATCGTCACACACACTCCTGTGAGATTAGGCGGTATCGTCACACACACTCCTGTGAGATCAGACGGTATCGTCACACACACTCCTGTGAGATCAGGCGGTATCGTCACACACACTCCTGTGAGATCAGACGGTATCGTCACACACACTCCTGTGAGATCAGGCGGTATCGTCACACACACTCCTGTGAGATCAGGCGGTATCGTCACGCACACACACACACTCCTGTGAAATCAGGCGGTATCGTCACACACACTCCTGTGAGATCAGGCGGTATCGTCACACACTCCTGTGAGATCAGGCGGTATCGTCACACACACTCCTGTGAGATCAGGCGGTATCGTCACGCACACACACACACTCCTGTGAAATCAGGCGGTATCGTCACACACACTCCTGTGAGATCAGGCGGTATCGTCACGCACACACACACACTCCTGTGAAATCAGGCGGTATCGTCACACACACCCCTGTGAGATCAGGCGGTATCGTCACACACACTCCTGTGAGATCAGGCGGTATCGTCACACACACCCCTCTGAGATCAGGCGGTATCGTCACACACACTCCTGTGAGATCAGGCGGTATCGTCACACACACCCCTTTGAGATCAGGCGGTATCGTCACACACACTCCTGTGAGATCAGACGGTATCGTCACACACACTCCTGTGAGATCAGGCGGTATCGTCACACACACCCCTTTGAGATCAGGCGGTATCGTCACACACACTCCTGTGAGATCAGGCGGTATCGTCACACACACCCCTTTGAGATCAGGCGGTATCGTCACACACACTCCTGTGAGATCAGACGGTATCGTCACACACACTCCTGTGAGATCAGGCGGTATCGTCACACACACCCCTTTGAGATCAGGCGGTATCCTCACACACACTCCTGTGAGATCAGGCGGTATCGTCACACACACTCCTGTGAGATCAGGCGGTATCGTCACGCACACACACACACTCCTGTGAAATCAGGCGGTATCGTCACACACACTCCTGTGAGATCAGGCGGTATCGTCACACACTCCTGTGAGATCAGGCGGTATCGTCACACACACTCCTGTGAGATCAGGCGGTATCGTCACGCACACACACACACTCCTGTGAAATCAGGCGGTATCGTCACACACACCCCTGTGAGATCAGGCGGTATCGTCACACACACTCCTGTGAGATCAGGCGGTATCGTCACACACACCCCTCTGAGATCAGACGGTATCGTCACACACACTCCTGTGAGATCAGGCGGTATCGTCACACACACCCCTGTGAGATCAGGCGGTATCGTCACACACACTCCTGTGAGATCAGGCGGTATCGTCACACACACCCCTCTGAGATCAGGCGGTATCGTCACACACACTCCTGTGAGATCAGGCGGTATCGTCACACACACCCCTTTGAGATCAGGCGGTATCGTCACACACACTCCTGTGAGATCAGACGGTATCGTCACACACACTCCTGTGAGATCAGGCGGTATCGTCACACACACCCCTTTGAGATCAGGCGGTATCGTCACACACACTCCTGTGAGATCAGGCGGTATCGTCACACACACCCCTTTGAGATCAGGCGGTATCGTCACACACACTCCTGTGAGATCAGACGGTATCGTCACACACACTCCTGTGAGATCAGGCGGTATCGTCACACACACCCCTTTGAGATCAGGCGGTATCCTCACACACACTCCTGTGAGATCAGGCGGTATCGTCACACACACTCCTGTGAGATCAGACGGTATCGTCACACACACTCCTGTGAGATCAGGCGGTATCGTCACACACACTCCTGTGAGATCAGGCGGTATCGTCACACACACTTCTGTGAGATCAGGCGGTATCGTCACACACACTCCTGTGAGATCAGGCGGTATCGTCACACACACTCCTGTGAGATCAGGCGGTATCATCACACACACTCCTGTGAGATCAGGCGGTATCCTCACACACACTCCTGTGAGATCAGGCGGTATCATCACACGCACACCTGTGAGATCAGACGGTATCGTCACACACACTCCTGTGAGATCAGGCGGTATCGTCACACACACCCCTGTGAGATCAGGCGGTATCGTCACACACACTCCTGTGAGATCAGACGGTATCGTCACACACACTCCTGTGAGATCAGGCGGTATCGTCACACACACCCCTTTGAGATCAGGCGGTATCGTCACACACACTCCTGTGAGATCAGGCGGTATCGTCACACACACTCCTGTGAGATCAGACGGTATCATCACACGCACTCCTGTGAGATCAGACGGTATCGTCACACACACTCCTGTGAGATCAGGCGGTATCGTCACACACACCCCTGTGAGATCAGGCGGTATCGTCACACACACTCCTGTGAGATCAGGCGGTATCGTCACACACACTCCTGTGAGATCAGGCGGTATCGTCACACACACTCCTGTGAGATCAGACGGTATCGTCACACACACTCCTGTGAGATCAGACGGTATCGTCACACACACTCCTGTGAGATCAGGCGGTATCGTCACACACACTCCTGTGAAATCAGGCGGTATCCTCACACACACTCCTGTGAGATCAGGCGGTATCGTCACACACACTCCTGTGAGATCAGACGGTATCGTCACACACACTCCTGTGAGATCAGGCGGTATCGTCACACACACTTCTGTGAGATCAGGCGGTATCGTCACACACACTCCTGTGAGATCAGGCGGTATCGTCACACACACTCCTGTGAGATCAGGCGGTATCGTCACACACACTCCTGTGAGATCAGGGGGTATCGTCACACACACTCCTGTGAGATCAGGCGGTATCATTACACACACTCCTGTGAGATCAGGCGGTATCGTCACACGCACTCCTGTGAGATCAGGTGGTATCATCACACACACTCCTGTGAGATCAGGCGGTATCATCACACACACTCCTGTGAGATCAGGCGGTATCGTCACACACACTCCTGTGAGATCAGGCGGTATCGTCACACACACTCCTGTGAGATCAGGCGGTATCGTCACACACACTCCTGTGAGATCAGGCGGTATCGTCACACACACACACACACACACACACACACTCCTGTGAGATCAGGCGGTATCGCAGGACTTACACTCGCGCACGGTGCTGCTAATGCACTGGATGTAATTTAAGTTCTGTTGCTTTTATATGAAAATAAATATAACTAATAAGACACCCAAAGTACTTATCTAATTCCATTTCAAATACGTGTTTATCAATATTTTTTTCTTTAATACACACGTGTTTTTATATATACTTTTTTAATAAAATGACATCACATAACCCATATAGAGATCACACTGTCAGAGAGTTTGGGAATACTCAGACATAATTTATACGCATAAAAAATGATATCAGAGTTTTATAATCAAATGTTTTAAAAGAGAACAATACATCAGGGTTGTTTAAACCAATGAGCATTAAGCTGTGTCGTCAGCGAGTCGTTTCCCATCATGCTTTTGATCATCAGTCGGTGGAGAGAAACTGCAGAGTCCGACACGGCCGGCTAGCGCTCGCCAGAGTTTCACACACACACGTCAGCATGACATCAGAGGCGGACGCATTCACACACATCTAACTTGCGCTGATCAGGGCAGTTTTTGCTCATCTCAAACAAGCCTGATGATATCTGATGATAGCCTGCAAGAAGATTTGCGATCCAAATAGTCTGTGCAAGGAGAACAAGAAAACCGATTATGCAGGAGGGAGCGGTCGGGGAGACGAGAGCAGGGAGTGTGTGTTCTGCGCAGAGAGAGTTGGGGTAAATAAATAATTTAGCAGTGTGCTGCTGTTGCTGCTGGTCAAGCAAATGTGTGTGCTTTGTTTCTGTTTGATTTAATTGACATACTGTATATCTATTAAAAAACTGATTTTGTGGTCTATAACTCCTCCCGCTGCCCTGTATCCTGCTCTCTCATTGGCTGTCGGTCATCGCCGATGTAGTTTTCAGTCAGAACACTTTCACACCGCAGGGTTGTGAATCGCCGGCAGATCCATATGTTTAGCATGTCAGATATCTCACGGGCGTCTGCGGTTTTCTCAGGTCGCGTGTTTGGTAATCAACACTGCGTGATGATGGTCACTCGCGTGAACGAGCAGCGGTCGGCTTGGGATTTCGGGCATTTGTCGGCGATCTCCCAAAACCCGTTCGAGTCGCCGCGCTGACGTCACCAGCTGCCCAAACTGTGTAAATAAACGAGAACAACAAACATTAATGTGTGATGACAACTTTCACAAATTGACTGAACGTTTTCATGAAATTGTTATCTATTAAATATTATGTACCAATACTTGAATATGACATAAATCACAAATATGTGAACTTTCTGTATTGTTTGTATTTTTGGTCCCACTTTATATTAAGTGGCTTTAAGTACTATGTACTTACATTGAAATTAATAATTTGATACAATGGACTTATTGTGTACATACATGTTTTTACATTGTACTTATATTTTTAAAATGCCTGCATGTAATAACATTTGTAATTACACTGTTGACCCTTCCCTTATACCTTAACCCACCCTTAAACTTAACCATACCACCACACCTGTCCCTAACCTTACCCGTATCCCACCGTAATAGAGGCAAAAGTGTTTTACAATAAAACATGAACACAATAAGTACATTGTACTTATTTTTCGATGTAAGTACATAGTACTTAAAGCCACTTAATATAAAGTGGGACCGTATTTATTTAATATTTTTATCAGGTAATTAACTCTCACTCTGACTTACTCTCTGTTATTATTCTCATCTTAAACAGGACAAACACAGAACATCTCCCGGTGAAGCGACTGAGATCCGCGTGACACTATTACAAACATGGTGTTAATTAAAGAGGAGAGTGAAGACATAAAGATTGAAGAAACACTCAGAGTGAAACATGAAGAGCCTGAGGAACAAACAGGTTGGTTTCATTCTCAGAGCTGAACTCTGAAGTCATGTGATCCATATTCAAATGTCCGGCTCTACAGAAATTAATATTTAATTTTACCCTGAAGAAAGTAGTCAGTAATGATAAGTTATTAGCGTATGCCGTGTGGTTTATATCTAGTGTTGCTGATCAGAAATACATAATCCTGTTTCTCTTGGTCTCCTCTAACCTTTACGTTGAGGAGAAAACCCAACGCAACTTAAAGTCGACATGAAATCAAAATTGACCCCTGTCAACATTCGGCCGGGTTTTATCCGGTTTTTGACCACTAGAGGCCCCCATTGTGCTTTTTTGTCTGGTCCTTTTGTTTTCCCTTGTTTTCAGTTATTACTTGCACCTGTGCCTAGTTTCCCTTGTATGTATTTAAACCCTTAGTTTTCCTTAGTTCTTTGCTCTGTGTTTGAATGTTAGCACCCAGCCTCAGTGAAGCTGTGATTGTGTATTGCTCCAGTTGGACTTTCTGGTCTTCTTGGTACTCTGTTTTGGTAATCATTTATTTTTTGATTATTTTGAGACTTTTTCTGCCGTACCTACTTTCCTTGTGGATTTACCTTTTGACTTGGTGGGTTACCTTTTTTTTCACCTCTTGGCATTACTTTTGACATTGTGGATTTATATTTTTTGCCTGAAGAACTCTACCTCTTTTTTATTATTAAACACCATCTCTAGTACTGCTGTGTCTGCCTCATCTTCTGGGTTCTGCTGACTATTAGTGGCTCAGTTTGCTAAGTGACTGTTTCTCACACCGGAGATCCGAGTTCGTGACCGGGTCCTGACAGAAACACAGAGGCAAACATGAACCCAGAGGCAGCCAGTACCCAGGAGCTTTTCGCCACCCTGTCCCACTACGAGGGGACTGTCAAACGCCATGAAGCTGCTCTGGCTCAGCAAGAGGCCTTGATGGTTAGACATTCTCAACTTCTGTCGGAAATGCTGATTTTCATAAAGCAGATATCTGATCGACTTCCCCCGACAGCCACCCCCGCCCCAGTACCTCAGATTCAAGTGCCAGTGGCAGTTAACCCCCTGGCTTAACCTCGTCTTCCGCCTCCCCCTCCCCAACGGTTCTTAGGTGATCCTAGTGCTTGTAAGGTTTTTTTTACCCAATGTTCTCTCTCCTTCGAGCTGCAACCTTCGTCATTTCCCACCGACCGGTCCAAGATCGCATACATCATCACCCTGTTGTCAGAAAAAGCCCTGGCCTGGGTGACGGTGTCGAAAAACTGGACGCGGGTGTCATAAAAGACCTGCGCATGGCAACGGACTTAGCGCTCCACCCAGGCCTTTGGCCACTCCAGGGGATTCATGGTCGTCCTTAACAGGCACCTGTGGTTAACCCTAGCTGACCTGAAGGACGCGGGCCGAAAGACGCTCCTCTCCGGCCTCTTTGGTAACGCCGTGGAGTCAGTTTTTCTGAGGCTCAGAAGAGCACGAAAGCGATGAGCCACATGATGCCCCGTCGCTCGTCCCCCTCCCGCAAGAGCATTTAGCCTCGCCGGGGCAAGGCTCCCATCTACACCAGCGATCATAGAATGAATACGGCCGCTGTGTCATTTTCTAGACGTGTGGAGAGTTATCCCAGGCATTTCACCCTGGCTACTGGGAATAATTCAACACAGGTATTCTCTTCAGTTCAGATGCAGGCCCCCCCGCTTCAAAGGCGTGGTACTGTCACTTACATTGCCTCAAAACAACCCCGTTCTGAGACAAGAAGTTTGCAGTCTGCTCGTAAAAGGAGCTATAGATGTCTTTGTTACCACTCGGCTGGATTATTGTAATGGATAATCCATCACCCGTCTCCAGATGGTACAAAATGCAGCTGCACGTCTTTTAACTGGCACGCGTAAATATGAGCACATTTCCCCTATTTTAGCCTCATTCCACTGGTTGCCTATTCAATTTAGGATCCATTTTAAAATTCTGTTATTTGCTTTTAAATCCCTGAATGGTATGAAATACCATAGCCAAGGACGAGAGGAAACTCGAAACAGGGGATCAGATGAAAGTTTATTACTTCCTGGTGTTGGGAAACTGAAAGTCGTAAGGGAGCAGTGACGTGGGTGACAAGTCCAGATCCCAGAGGGCTTCCATTCAATGTAGTAACCCTCATTGGGTCCTTCAGTGCTAAAGGTCTTTCAGGCCAAGCTTTTCCAGTCCCTGGATGACGGCGTCGAAAAAAACTAGACGCGGGTGTCATAAAAGACCTGCGCATGGCAACGGACTTAGCGCTCCACCCAGGCCTTTGGCCACTCCAGGGGATTCATGGTCGTCCTTAACAGGCACCTGTGGTTAACCCTAGCTGACCTGAAGGATGCGGGCCGAAAGACGCTCCTCTCCGGCCTCTTTGGTGACGCCATGTAGGGCTGGGACGGTATGGATTATTTCTTACCGCGGTTGAAAAGCAAGAAATTCCCGCGGTATAGCGGTAAACCTCAACCCCCCTCCCCACCCTCCCCCAGTTGTTTTTTTTCCTGAGACGTCGCACTGGAACAACAAACACAAAGTGTGGCAATAACAATCTCAGGTACTGTTTATGTGCTTTATTTAATGTTAAAAGCGTGTAATGTGACTGAATATAATTTAGTGCTCCAGCTTTGTAGCTGTAAAAGCAACAATGGATAATTCACCTCAGATCTTGAAATTAAACAAATGGAAACAAGAACATTCAAACTGTGAACAAACAAGTGTATTCTTTGACAAAGATTGTTTTAGTAACTCAGTAGCCTATGTATTTTTAATAATATTTAAATGGTGTAACATTTGTGAATTTGATTTTGTACCCATTTTCTTGCAAGTATGGTCAAGATTACTCTCTGGTGCCGTGCACTCGCCGCGAGACTCCGCGATGGTGGACAAACACAGTCTTTTCACGTGAGAGAATTGTGGTAAATAAGCATGTGCAATTAAAAACTGAGGTCCTCCTTTTGGGGCTTTCTCGTGAGTCATGCGCCTGTATTTACATTTAGTCATTTAGCAGACGCTTTTATCCAAAGCGACTTACAACTGAGGACTACAGCAAGCAAGTCATCGTGAAGAGGCAAAAATAACACAAGAAGTGCTCAACATACAAAGTTCTGGCATTGCTCAGAGTAGCATAAGCCAAACAAGAGAGGATTAAAGGAAGGGAGGATTTTTATTTTATTTTTTTATGTCAAGTGCTCACGGAAGAGATGAGTTTTCAGTTGTCTTTTGAATGTAGTTAGTGAATCTGTATTCCGGACGAGGGTAGGGAGATCATTCCACCAGCATGGAACCGTGAATGAGAATGTTCTGGAGAGTGATTTTGTAGCTCTCTGTGATGGTACCACGAGCCGTCGCTCATTGACCGATCGCAGGCTTCTGGTAGGGATGTAGACTCGTAGGAGCGAGTGAAAGTAGGAGGAGCTGAGCCTGTGGTCGATCTGTAAGCAAGCGTCAATGCCTTGAACTTGATGCGAGCAGCGAGTGGTAGCCAGTGCAGAGAGATGAACAGAGGAGTGACGTGGGCCCTTTTGGGCTCATTGAAGACAAGATGGGCTGCAGCATTCTGGATCATTTGTAGAGGTTTAATTGCACATGATGGAAGACCAGCCAGAAGAGCATTGCAGTAATCAAGCCTAGAGATAACCAAGGCCTGGGCGAGAAGTTGTGTTGCATGCTCTGTTAGGAAAGGCCTGATCTTCCTGATGTTGTGCAGTGCAAACCTGCATGATCGAGCTGTCTTTGTGATGTGGTCTGTGAAGGTCAAATGCTCATAAAATGTTACTCCAAGATTTCTGACCGACTTTGATGGGTTGATTAAAGTTGAATCTAATTTCTGCATATATAGGCAACTGGCCCTGAAAATAATAACATATTTACAGCTTGCTCCATTTTGGTAAATCAGTTTTTGTGAACTATTTTTTCTGATATTTAAACATTAAATTGTATTATAAAGATTTTGTGTTTCTCTTGTTTTGATCTGCTGTGCTCTCTCGCTTGCATCTGTGATTGCATCGCTTGCGCTTGCAACTGTTTTGGTTTCAGGTTTGGTCAATTGGGGAGTTGTAACTCCACTTGGCAGCAATGGGTTATTCCAAAGTTATAGCAAACATTGCCTGCTCCCTGACAAAAGTAAAGTATGACATCGAGATCAGTCTATAATTTACCAGATCTCCTGGGTAAATTTTATTTTTTATTTTTTATTAAGGGTTTAACTGCCAACTGGGTATAAGATGGTTTTGATGGCTAAATGGGTTTTGATGCTTTATGCTTTATAAATTATTGGATGTCTTTGCTTTGTGCCATTAAACTGGGGTTAACAAAAAAATTCTCTTTTTCTCTTTTTTTTGCCTTAGACCTGATGGCACTGAAAGAGGAGAGTGAAGTACTGAAGGAAATGGAAGAGAAATATCAATATAACAATCATCATTATTGCATTACTGGAGAAAAGTCCTCACAAAATATAGCGCAAAAGACAGGGACTATAAGTCATACACCTTACACATGTCCTCAGTGTGCAAAGTGTTTCAATCAGAAAGGACACCTTGAAGACCACATGAGAATTCACACTGGAGAGAAACCTTTCACCTGCCAACAATGTGGGAAAAGTTTTAACCAAAAAGGAATCCTTAACAGGCACATGATAATTCACAATAAAGAGAAGCCTTACACTTGCCAAATGTGTGAAAAAAGTTTCAACCAAAAAGGAATCCTTAACAGGCATATGAGAATTCACACTGGAGAGAAGCCTGATACACACTCTCAGTGTAGAAAGACTATTGTTCAAGACAGGAACCTTAAAGTGCACAAGAGAGTTTACACTGGAGAGAGCCCTTACACTTGCCTAGAGTTTGGGAAGAGTCTTGATCAACATGTACACCTTAAAGTCCACATGAAAATCCACTCTGGAGAGAAGCCTTTCACATGCCAACAGTGTGGAAAAAGTTTCACCCGAAAAGGAAACCTTAATTACCACATGAAAATTCACACTGGAGAGAAGCCTTTCACCTGCCAAAGGTGTGGCAAAAGTTTCAACCAAAAAGGAATCCTTAACAGGCATATGAGAATTCACTCTGGAAAGAAGCCTTATAAATGCCCTCAGTGTGAGAAGAGTTTTGATCAACATGTACACCTTAAAGTCCACATGAGAATCCACACTGGAGAGAAGCCTTTCACATGCCAACAGTGTGGAAAAAGTTTCACCCGAAAAGGAAACCTTAATTACCACATGAAAATTCACACTGGAGAGAAGCCTTTCACCTGCCAAAGGTGTGGCAAAAGTTTCAACCAAAAAGGAATCCTTAACAGGCATATGAGAATTCACTCTGGAGAGAAGCCTTATAGATGCCCTCAATGTGGGAAGAGTTTTGATCAACATGTACACTTTAAAGTCCACATGAGAATCCACACGGGAGAGAAGCCTAACACCTGCCAACAGTGTGGAAAAAGTTTCACCCGAAAAAGAAACCTTAAATACCACATGAGAATTCACACTGGAGAGAGCCCTTTCACCTGCCAACAGTGTGGAAAAAGTTTCAACCAAAAAGGAAACCTTAATTACCACATGAGAATCCACACTGGAGAGAAGCCTTTCACTTGCCAACAGTGTGGAAAAAGATTCAATCATAAAGGAATCCTTAACCGGCACATGAGAATACACTCTGGAGAGAAGCCTTATACATGCTCTCAATGTGGAAAAAGTTTTTATCAACATGTACACCTTAAAGTCCACATGAGAATCCACACTGGAGAGAAGCCTTATATCTGCCAACAGTGTGGAAGAAGTTTCACCCGAAATAGAAACCTTAATTACCACATGAGAATTCACACTGAATGATTTGTACGATATTTACAATAAACGGATATTAAATACGTCAGGCTAGAAACATTACACACATAATCTTTCAATGTCAACATCATCATGGAGCTTTAACTAGCAGTAAAGAGGAAGAAATTATCGGTTCACGTGCTGCTTGAACTGTTGCGCTACAGCGATCTGTCACCACACTTTTTTTTTTTAATTAGTGATAAAATTGACAGAATTTGAAAATTGAGATTTTGATTACATTTAATAATTTAGTAGACGCTAAATAGAAGAAATCAAATGAACAATAGGGCAACAATATGCAAATGTTGTGACCAGTCCCAGCTAGTCCAGTGCAGCACACGTAGCAAGGATTTTTTCATAATAGATCTGGAATAGGAAGTGATTAGTATTGTTGAGTCAAATGTTGGCGAAAAAGATGCGTCTTTAGCAGTTTCTTGATAATGGCTAGAGACTCAGCAGCTCTGGTTGAGTTGGGCAGATCATTCCACCAGCAGGGAACAGTCCAGGTGAAGGTCCATGAAAGTGATTTTGTGCCTCTTTGAGATAGCACCACAAGGCACCGTTCACTTGCATAGCGCAAGCTTCTGGAAGGGACCTAGGTCTAGGTAATGTGTTTAGGTATAGAGGTGCAGAGCCAGTGGTTCTTCTGTAGGCAAACATCAGTGCCTTGAATTTGATGCGAGCGGCAATTGGCAACCAGTGCAATTTTATGAGGAGAGGCGTACACTCTCTTCGGCTCATTAAAACCCACTCTTACTGTAGTATTCTGGATCAGTTGCAGAAGTTTGACAGTACATGCTGGAAGGCCTGCCAAGTGAGCATTGCAATAGGTCTGGTCCGGATATAACAAGAGCTTGGACAAGGAGTTGTGTAGCAAGCTCTGATAGGAAGGGCCTGATCCTCCTGATGTTGTATAAGGCAAATCTACAGGACCGGGCAGTGCTAGCAATGTGGTCTTTGAAGTTCAACTGATCATCGATCACAACTCCAAGGTTCCTGGCTGACCTTGATGGAGTTATGGTTGATGAACCGAGCTGAATGGAGAAGTTGTGATGAAGTGTTGGGTTGGCCGAGACCACAAGCAGTCTTCGCAAGGTTTAGTTGAAGGTCGTGCTCCTTCATCCAGCAAGAAATGTATGTCAGGCTGGCTGAGATGTGAGCTGCCCCCGTCGGATCCTCTGGTTGGAATGAGAGGTAGAGTTGTGTGTCATCAGCGTAGCAGTGATAGGAAAAACCAGCAACCAAAAAACATTTCTGAATGACAGATCCTAGTGATAACATGTAGATGGTGAGGAGAAGTGGTCCAAGCCCTGAGCCCTGAGGCACCCCAGTAGCTAGAAGTTACAACTTAGACACCTCATCTGAGAGGTAAGACTTGAACCATTGGAGTGGGGCTCCTGAGATGGCCTTTGTCTTGTGGGTTGACAGAAGGATCTGGTGGTTAACTTTGTCAAAAGCATGAGACCGATCCAGCAGGATGAGCACTGAAGATTTGGAAGTTGCCCTTGCCAGTCTCAGAGCTTCAATAACAGAGAGCAGGGCAGTCTCAGTTGAGTGTATGCTTTTGAAACCAGACTGGTTGTTGTCCAGGAGGTTATTATGTGCAAGAAATGTGGTTGAAATGTGGTTATGTGGTTTAAAACAACTCATTAAAATGTTTTAGCAATGAATGGAAGAAGGGATAAAGTGCTGGGTTTAGAGTGAGTGTCTTAAGCAGTGTGGTTACCCTAGCCTGCTAAAATGCTGTGGGAAAGGTACCAGTGTGAAGAAGGGTGTTGATGGTATGAGTGAGTGCGGGTACAACTGAAGAAGAAAGGGCTTGAAGGAGATGAATGGGGAATAGGATCAATCGGACAGGTAATAGTGTGATTGGAAAGGATGAGTTTGGAGATATCTGCCTCTGAGAGTCAAGAGAATGTGTGTGTTAGCTGTTAAGATGTGTTAGGGTTAGGGTTAGTCGGGTTAGGGTTAGGGTTACTCTGATTTGTGAGTAACCGCGGTAGATACTGGCTTGAGGTTGAATCTGGTAAGCAGAGTGTGGAAATCAGCAGCCTGAGGTTTTTCTAGGTGGATGTTGAAGTCTCCAAGAATTACCAGAGGAGCACCATCTTCGGGGAAGAAATTGCAAAGCTGACTTGGAGGACGATAAACGACTACTAAGTGGATTTTAATAGGACTGGTAATAGTAATTGCATGCAATTCAAATGATCTATTGTTACACAGAGATGGATTACATTTCCATTCATTGGAGATGAGCAGACCAGTACCCCCACCCCTCCCAGTCAGGCCAGGGGTGTGTGAAAAAGTAAAGTGAGTGGAAAGGGTTGCAGGTGTGGTAGTGTCTTCTAGTCTGATCCAGGTCTCAGTCAGGGCCACAAGATTGAGACCTGAATGACTAGAAATAGATGTAATGAAGTCTGCTTTGTTTACAGCAGATTGGCAATTCCAGAGACCAACCAGAAAATAAAGTAATGTACTAGAAGACACAGGGGAAGTATGCAGGTTGTTAGGATTGTGCTGGCTCCTACGTGAGACGTGATTTACGAGTGTTAATAATAGTAGGGATTTGGAAGCACATAGTGAAAACAGGTGACTAAAACAAACAGATGATACCAAGCTGTATAAAAGGAAAGAAAAACAATACTCGAGCCTTGACGGTGTCCTTGCTCGGTGGAGTGGCGCAGGTAGAGTCGCTGGTCTTTACACGATGAGGTCTTCACATGAGGGCTGCTGCGGTATACTAATCGATTATATGCTCGCCTAAAAAATATTGTTATTGAATTCAGCTGGCCACGCCTCACTAACGGAGCTGTTTACAAACAAGAGCAAACGCGATTACAGCACGTGAACAGAGTAAACAAACTAATTTTCCTAGTAACAACAACTGCACTAAAATCAAATGAGAAAAAGACAAACCTCTAACAGTTACTGTCTCCTCCTGTTGCTTGACTGCTTCTTTCTGTTGATCAGACTGTTGGACTGTTCTTTACTAAATTCTTAATTGATTAAGTTCATATCTCCCTCAGTTTAAATGTAAATGTCTGTGTCATGTAAACATTGTTTTTTTAAACAGTTATGAACTTTATTGCAATCGATTCTTGACCTATGTAGCTGCCGTTGTCAGTTTAATGTCATATGTAAATAGTATGCAGTTTTCATAATCTTACTGTCGCCAGAATATGATTTGCAAATTAATGGTAGTGTACATAATTCACTTGACAACTTGAAATACATTTGAAAGTGGTATTATACATATTTATATTTATTATATTAATATTTTTTAAAACTACCAAGACAAAATATATTCACTGTCTGGCCAAAAAAAAAAAAGGTCGCTGTTTGGATTTAAATAGGTAAACTTACGTGTCTATGATTTGATCATTGTTGCACTGATTATTATGTTTCTAGCATGTTAAATGTTTGGCAACAGTTATTTTAACCCTTACTGGTGTGAGCTTTTCATTCCTTAAACAACCATATAGGAAGATGTTTCATGGCCAAATTCCCAGATGACAATGCCAATATTCACCAGGCTCAAATATTTGAAGAGTGGTTCAGGGAGCATAAAGAATAATTTTCACACATGGATTGGTACCTCTGAGTCCTGACCTTAACCTCAGTGAAAGTCTTTGGGATGTGCTGGAGGAGACTTTACAGAGTGCTCGACTCATTGTCGATACAAGATCTTGAACAAAAATTGATGCAACTCTTGATGGAAATAAATGTTGTGATGTTGCATAAGGTTGTGGAAGCAATGCCATGATGAATGCACAGTGCAATCAAATTAAAGTCAGTCCAATGAAATATTAGTGTGTGCAACATGTATACACAAACAGGACTGGAAATGGCTGATATTCACTGGGGGTTCTCTAGTCTTGGAAGATTCTTTTATTATTTCAGTCAGGACCACATTTGAGAATAATACATTTAGGATCTAAGGGGCTCAGCTGCCATATTAGACAGTTTGATGTATACATCATTGAGACATAAATTCTCCTAGCCTGATAATATCCAAATGTTTGTGGTGCAGAGGTCTGAATACAGACTAGTGCTCTTCAGCGCCTACTTTTATGCTGCCTATATAATGAATTACACAACCAAGCAATGAAAAAAAGCTTGTCATTTAGACCGTAACATTGACTTACCTGTCGAGAAGAAAGCAGGCAACTTCAGAGTCCCTTTCAAAGTCTTTCTCCTTCAGAAGCTCTTTCCATCTGGGAAAAGCTTTCCCGATATTTACCCTCGGTTTTTTAATTTGCTGGTCACGTTTCCTTTTAAATAAAATTTTGGTGACGAGGATTCCTTCTCCTGTGGCTCGGCATAAGTATGATCCTGCATTATGAAGTACCGTGCAGTGCAGCCTCTCACTGATCTCCTTTAGCTGGTTTCAGTCACATGACGCTGGCTCTGAACGAAAATGCATTGTGGAAACGCGTTAAGGTAGGCTAGTGCTTTTTGTCCCTCTCTGCTATTACAGTTTTTCAAGATGGCGGAACGACATGGAAGCCTCCGTGGACTTACCCGTCCCATGTAAATAAAGATAAGATATTCTTTGCGTATGAGGGTAAGTTAGATCATTGGCATAGGTAATTGGATTGACATTGATTTTAGCTAATAAAACATTTAAAAAAAACTACACGGTGTACCTTTTAAGAAGATACAGTCTAAAAACAAGTCAAATTATCTGCCAGTGCAGTAAGATGATTAAATCTGATAAGACTTAGTAAAATAATTAGTAAAATACCTATTCCAATGACTGCATTTAATTTTATGGTTTATGACATCAAAGTACCACGAGAGTGATTGAAAAGCATAAGGAGCCGTCTGCTCTCCATTCGCTCTCGCGGTATTTTGATGTCATTCACCGATCGGTCTGTGCAGCGCCGGTTCAAGTCGAACAAGCCTAACCCCGGATTTCCACCAACTGCGGATCGGCTCCGTGCTCCGCCGTCCTTCAATACCCACCAAGTCCGGATTTGTTGTAGAACGGCTTGGGCCATGACTGACAGCTGAAGTCAAGAGGACCCACAAGATCTCGCAAATTTATTAGGTTGAGAAGAATTTGTAACAAGGAAGATGACTACAAAGTTAAGGCTAATGAAATGTTAAGGCAGAACGAATTAAACAGAGGGGGTACAGTCAGACCCTTATTGATTCAGCTATGGAGAGGGCTGATCAGAAGGATAGAGGAGAGCTATTACATCCTCGTCCTAGTAGACAATATGAACAAGAACAAATAATTACTTTTATGTCGGAATACTCTACTGCTTCGAGACAGGTTAAAAATATCATAAATAGACACGGGAAAGTCCTGGAATGTGACCCCAATGTAGCGCTTACTCTCTGGCTATTAACTAGTAGATGAATAACCCACTCTATGCCAATCTATGGACCAGCGTTTCAGAAGAAATAGATTCGCTGCTGAGAAAGATGCCACAACAACAGTGAACACTCGTTTGAACACACACTGTGTATTTTCAATATGACAACAGGTGATTTACAGTAGTTGATAAACAAATAAAATAAAAATATGGTTATGTATTTATTTTTTCAACCAGAATGTAACTTCCCAAATCTTACTATGGTGTCCTTTGTCTCTTTAGGTCTCAATTTTTTTCCTTTGGGTTTCAACAAAGTAAACCCCAAATAACCAATATGAAACCCAATTGAACAACAGAGTTTTGAAGAGAGTTCTTTGAAAAGTCTGTAGAAAAAGGTAATTGTCCTTTATCTGTTGATGATGAAAAAGGTCTCCATCCGAGAAAAAAAACTAAAGATGAGGAAAATGATTATTTTTCCTACCATTCGCAGTTCAAATCAGTGCAAATACTTGATTTCCTCAACTGAAAGATCCAAGAACAACTCAAGGGAGGCTCGCCAGTCCAAACCCTCCTCAGAACCACTGGAAGGCCGGGACAAACCCAGTATACAGGGCAGGCACCAACACAGCATCACATCAGACTGAGGACATCAGGCGAATTTGGGGGAAAAAACAGAACAACAGAAAAAAACCCTGACCTTGAACAGACAAGGTCAAAAAATATCATTAGTATCTTCAATTGTAACAGCATACAATAAACATTGTTAACCCATGACAGTAAATGAATCATCATACATTTTACACAGAACTTGAACATATGTAAATGCATTTTTCAAATAAAGAATATTTATTTTACATAGACAAAGTTTGTGACTATTTCTCAACATAATATATTGATTAATATATTAACCACTTTTCCGACAGTTTAGCTGTTATTAACCAATTAAAGCATTAAACTTTTTTTTTAATACATATAAATCACTCACAGGTTTAATTTCTCTTGGTTTTCCTCTTTTACAACAATAACAGTCTGATTTGTAACAATTACAAAGCAATTTGACTTACCAAGGAGATCGTTAAACTCACATAAAATTCCAGAGTGGTGCAGGTACAGCACATCCCGTTTAAATCGTTCTATTTACCCTTTTTAATAAAAAAAAAACACTCCATAAACACTTTAGCAATACTCTGATGCTATTTAAGTATACCCATACGGAAATGTAATATATGTACATATATGAAATATATCCACATATATAAAATATATATACCCATATATATGCCCATATATAAAACCTATTAGAAAATGGAACAATTGACATAAAACCAGCCCATATATTTTATGTAGCCTATGTATAATAGTGTTTTTTTACATACATGTCACATATATAATTATCAGTTTTCAAATAGAATTTGTGTAGTATTTGTTTTGTTTTTATGAGCTGGTCAAGAAGAGGTAAAATAATAAATAATACATTTTATTTATAAAAGATTCGAAAATGAGATAGAAATTGAAATAAAATGTGGATATGTGGACTTGATCTGTAGACTTGAAATAAATAGTTAAATAGTAAATAGTTTGGCATATATTAAATTAAACATATCGGTGACATATATGGTTAAAACATACAGTATTATATAAATAATAATCATACACATCATATTCATATGTCAATATACTCATTTAATATGGGAAATTTATATATGTTAAAAACCTATATCAACATATATGTAGAGATATGTATACATGTGATAGCAATATATTGTCTTATATTTAGCATATATGACGTCGTCACTAGCGATATAGGGACATATATGATATATATTACATTTCCGTATGGGTATGTATATCACCATACACTTTTATATTAACCAGCTGAATGTTCGTTTCACTCTCATAACGTGCGAAGAAGCAGAAGAACTTAATTGTTTCTTTGCACGTTATGAGACGAAAGCAGAAGGAACTGCCAGAATACCTCCATCAGCCTCTAACAGTCACACTCTCACAGTGCAGGAACATGATATGAGATGTGTGCTCAAGGCAGTCGACCCAAAGAAGGCGGCCGGCCCTGATGGAGTGACAGGAAGGGTGCTTAAGTCATGTGCAGACCAGCTGTCTATGGTCTTCACAAGAATCTTTAACCAGTCTCTCTCTACATCTACTATTCCATCTTGCCTGAAGTCTGCCATAATTATCCCGCTGCCAAAAAAGACAGTCATCAGTAGCTTCAATGATTGTCGTCCAATCGCACTTACTCCGGTCATTGTGAAATGTTTTGAGAAGCTGGTCCTAAAACATATCAAAAACAGTCTCTGGAACATCAGGGGGCTTATGTGAGGATGCTCTTCATAGAATTTAGCTCTGCCTTTAATACAGTCATTCCGGGCAGATTGGTCACAAAACTTGCTGACCTAGGCTTTTCCCAATCCATTTGTCATTGGATCAAGGACTTTTTGACAAATCGCCCTCAGTCCGTTAGACTGGGTCCCCATCTGTCCTCCACCCTCACACTTAGCACAGGAGCCCCACAAGGTTGTGTGCTGAGTCCCCTTATTTATTCTCTTTATACTTATGACTGTGTCTCCACCCACCCCACAAACACCATTCTTAAGTTTGCAGACTGTGGTTGGACTTATTTCAGGAGAGGATGAGACTGCTTATAGGGATGAAGTCCAGAGACTGGCGATGTGGTGTTCGGATAATAATCTTAAGGTGAGACACTACAGGTGAATAGGGTACAATTTTAAAATAATAGATATCACCATGAAACTTCCTCAGTTGATTACTTGCACAAGTTCATAAAAAAAATGTATTACAAGTTTTTGAAATTTGTATGTTTAATTATGCAAATTAGGCAATATCTCATTAAATATGCGCAATGTTGCATATATTTTCAGTAGATAGATCTGAACATAAGATAAAGCCAGGTGCAAAATTCTTTTTTCACTTTGATTACACACAAGATGAAGAAAGATGTTCAGAGGGATTTCAGGATATATGCTTTCATTACATAGGAAATCAAAATATACTGTCCATAGCCTTAAAAAATCAATTTTCGCCATATTTTTTTTATTAAAATGTCACATAAATCAGGCCAGGAATGATTCATTAAAAAATCCCTCTGAACATATCTTCAGAATACTGCTAAGTGTATAACTGGAAAGGTTGGTGTACATCGGTGCTACATAGGCTGAGATATTTCTACTGGAGAATGACAAAAAACTCATTTTGAAAAAAAGGCATTTAAAGATTTGTAATGTAAAAAATCCTACTTTTTTAGTGAAAACAACTACTTACTGACACAATATCTTATCAAATCATTAGCAACAACAATACAAACCACCTAAATCACATCAAAACTTATAAACACAGCATTTATGGCCTTTAACTGAGCAGAAAAACAGTCAGAAATGTCAGAGCGCGTCACGTGATGCATCTGAACGAATCACGTTGTCAAAAATTGACATCAGCCAATGAGATTTCGCTTTTAGAGTTAAATGTCTTTATACTTTCACGATTGGTTGCTGATTAAAAGGAAATTACCATATTTGGATCAGACAGCAACGTACAGCAGAGAGAGAGCTTTTCAGACGTGTGCGTGATTAAAGGAAGAACACAGAGATCGCGGAGCAACGCGTTGATTTAGAACGCCAACTTTTGTTGAATTTCGGAGAAATCTACAGACGCAAATAGACAAAGTCAGTAAAATAAAGACCTAAATGTGTATTTTGGACTTTTTTTCGCCACAAGGCACATACATTGCTGCAGATCTCTCATGGGCGAACAATACCACCGAAATAGTCAAAAAGGCTCAGAAGAGACTTCATTTCCTGAGAATACTTCGGCAAAATCAACTGCAACGGAAACTTCTGGTATCCTTTTACCGTAGCTCCATAGAGAGTGTACTAACGTACTGCATTTCGGTGTGGTTTGCCAGCTGCTCAGCAGCGGATAGGAGAGCCCTCCAGAGGGTCATCAGTACAGCCCAGAAGATCATTGGCGACTCTCTGCCCTCACTGGAGCAATTATTCAACTTGCGTTGTCTGAGTAGAGCGGCTAACATCCTCAAAGATCCATCCCACCCTGGACATCATCTGTTTGTCCAGTTGCCCTCTGGTAGGCGTTTTAGGTCTATTGCATCACAGACTAATAGATTTAAGAATAGCTTTTAACTCAAAGCTGTAAGAGAACTTAACACGGCAAACAACTGGACTTTTGACACACCTTGGAAAATCATGATTCAGTTGCACCAATTATAATTACAGTTAAGGTCACTTTGTGACGACAAGGTGCAATATTATTACATGAATCTATCAAGTTTCTGTATTGTAGTGTGTTACATTTATGGTGTCTTAATTATTGTTGTTGTGTTGTCATGTATGGATGCACCGTAAGGTTTGCTAATTAATTTCATTGTATTTTACATGCAATGACAATAAAAGGAATTTAATTGAATAACAACACCAACGTCACTCTTAACTAATAGGAAATAAAACACGTCATTTCACTCACATCAATCCATCGACAGAATTCATCTAGAAGATTATTTTCTTTCTCTCTGTTCCCCGGAGCGTCGTGACACCGCGCTCATCAGGCATCCGTACACGAGAGAGAGAGCTGCCTCTAACTCCACGCATAAACCTCGTGCAAACCCCGGAAATCAATCCCGCCGCATTCTGCGCTCTCATTGGCTCATCTCAGGTTCAAACTCATTACCATTTGTCAACTAATGCCCAAATGAAAATATACGTTCGTATGAAATTAATATTTCTTTTATTATTTTACTACTTTTGAATTTACTACGTTTCTCAATAATTCTCTCCCCTTATTACATTACTTTTTTTTTTCTCTTTTACTCCCTGGCAACCTTGGTTACACCAATCTTAATCATGTGTCTTCTTCCAAACCTCGTTTCTGTTTTAAAAGAAGCAGAAATATTAGAGACATGGTGGTTAGTTCTATGTACCAGGACATAGACAAACTGGCTTTCTCAACAAGTCTATGGGAATTATAGATGTGGTAGATGTGCTCATTGCACCAACACTGTAGACACTAAAACATTAAGTCACCCACATTCCAGACGAAAATATAACACCAAAGAATTTGTAAATTGTCTATTGTTACGGTTCTGCCCCTGTTTTTAACACTAGTTTCTTTTGAGTCAATTCTAGGTCCAATTCCTCCTCTGTGGGCGGAGTTGCCTTGTTGAAAATCAGCTGCACCTGTGGCAACTTATTTAAGGATCTATCAAAATCAAAACCATTTATTGATTTGATGTTGTATTGATACAGTATTTGTTATCGTTTCCTTATGTTTTGACCCTAGACACCACTTGACCCTTTGACCCGTTTGTTTAACTTTAAATAAACTTATATGTTTCTTTATGTAAACCCATTTAGTGACTTGTCCTCTTAATGTTATGGCTTGGAGCCGGGTCGTAACATAAATTGGGGGCTCGTCCGGGATCAATAGTGGTTTGGAGTTGGGGTTTTATTTGTTGAGTGGAGTGTGGAAAAAGTTATTGGATTATTAGAGGTCTCCGGTTGGGTAGAGTGTTCCAGCTGGGTTGCTAGTCAATCCTTCCAACGGCACACTGTTTGTTTTTTTAGTTTGTTTTGTTAGTTTGTTATTTTTGAAGGTATCCTGGGTGGAGATTTAATCTCTGTTGGGGGTACGCTATTCAGGGCCTGGTTTTTGCCAGGTGACATGAAGTTCAGCGTTTAAAGTGGCCCCGAGCCTGGTAAGCCTTTGAAGATTAGATAGTTTTTTGTTTTGATGTACCGGAGTTGTTGTCTAAAATATCCATGTTAATTGGTGGGGTGTTTAGCATCAATGATGAGTTTGGGGAACTTGTGGAATGTTGTTTTGTTTGAGAGAGCAGAATTTTTTCTCATACCCACTTCCTTCAAATTGGTAAGTAATTTTGCACCAGTAACCAAAGTTGTTAGGCATGTTGAAGTTTTAAGTAACATGCCAGTTTTAGGTAACATGCAGTTTAATGCTAGGTTGTTGAATTTGGTCAGCAATTTAGGCATGATTTTGTGACTTGTGAGTTGGTGTCTTTTACTAGGAGTCCTATATTGTTAGCATGTTACCTATTGATAGGGTTTTGTTAAACCTTTGTAGTGTTCGGGTAAGTGATTGACTGGTCAACCTGGTGTAGATTAAATTACTGTTTAGTAGCTTTGTGGAAATGGAGTTGTTCATAAGTTTAAATCCTTTTTTTGTGGAATATGTTTGAAAGGACACTGTGGTGTTTATGGAAACTCATAAGGTAGCTACTGTTGTGAAGGTGTAGAATTTAGCCATGGCTCTAATGTGGAAGACTTTTTGAAAGAACCTTCTGAGGAATCACTTGAAAAGTGCACTAAAGAGCAGCTGTTACTGGTTGCTGCTCATTATGATATCGAGCTCACTAGTGCTGATAAGAAACTGAAAGAGTCGATCTTAAAAAGCTTAAAGGGCACTTTAGAGAAAAAAAAAAGTTTTTAGTGAAAAATTGCAAGTGCCAGGTATTGTTGTTGGCAGTGAAGTTAAGCTGAAAGAGATGGCGTTACGAGAAAAAGAGCTAGATTTGGAGTTAGTGAGGTGTCGTCTAGCACAAGACCAAATCGCTTTGAAAGAGAAAGAGCTGCAGGGAGAATTTGAGATGAGGAAATTGGAAGGAGAGGAAAGGGAGCATGAGCGTGCTTTTGTCCTTAAAAAAATGGAGTTGGAGTTGGCAGGTAGGGGACTTGAGGGTCAGCCGCCTGTTTCATCTTTTGGGGTTCCCTCCGAGTCTTCTCAAAGGGTAGAGCAAGTTTTTTATATTGGGAGGCATATTAAAATGGTTCCTCCTTTTTCTGAAAGGGAAGTAGAAAAGTATTTCTCCCACTTTGAGAGAGTTGCGACTACGTTGAAGTGGCCAAAAGAGGTTTAGACGCTGCTTTTACAATGTGTGCTTACGGGTAAGGCTCAAGAAGTTTATTCAGCCCTTAGTTTAGAACAGAGTGCTGTATATGACACTGTTAAAACTTCCATCCTTCATGCTTACGAGTTAGTGCCCGAAGCATATCGGCAACGTTTCCGAAATTACTTTAAAAGTGAAAAGCAGACGTTTGTAGAGTTTGCTCGGGAAAAAGAGAACATGTTTGATAGGTGGTGTGCTGCTAAACAGGTCGAAACTAAAGAACAGCTTAGGGATTTAGTTCTTTTAGAGGAGTTTAAGACTTGTGTCCCTGAAGATCTAGTTACCTACTTGAATGAACAGAAGGTTTCCAAGCTATGTGATGCAGCAGTCATGGCTGATGAATTTGCGTTAACCCATAAGGGGGTGTTTGGAAACCGTGTCCCAGAAAGAAACGACTATCAGGGGCTTTGGCATTGATATTGGCTATCCAACATTTTGATGTTTATTTGGGCAGCGGCAACCTGATTAAGGTGATGACTGCTCATAATCCCTTTCGTCTTTTTACAGCGGAGTTGTACCACCAACCAGCGCTTGATGAGATGGAGTTTGTTTTTGCAGTCATATCCTCTGCAAATTCATCACATTAAGGGAAAGGAAAATTTGTTAGCTGACGCAGTCTCATGCGTAACCTCTTGCGATGTTCCTGCCTGTGACCACTGATCAAATTCAAATTGTGGATTCTTTCAATAATGTGGCCCTTTGTGAGTGGTAAATTGCCATTTATCAGTAGGTATTTTTCTTTATTTTATGTAAATTGATATGTCGTTGTTTGTTCCCCCTCCTAATTTTGGGGTTATGTTTATTTATTTTTATTAAATAATCCAGATTATTTAATGTCTTGTGGGTGGAGGTGTTACGGTCCTGCCCCTGTTTTTAACACTAGTTTCTTTTGAATCAATTCTAGGTCCAATTCCTCCTCTGTGGGCGGAGTTGCCTTGTTGAAGATCAGCTGCACCTGTGGCAACTTATTTAAGGATCTCCTGGATTTTGTCAACTCTCTCATTTTTGTTTTGTGTCTTTGTGTGAAGGGTGGGTTAATGAGTTTGTGTTCCCTTTATGATTTCCACCACTCTACCAACCCCATTTCCAACCATTTATTGATTTGATGTTGTATTGATATTTATCGTTTCCTTATGTTTTGACCCTAGACACGGTTTGTTTAACTCTAAATAAACTTATATGTTTCTTTATGTAAACCCATTTTGTGAATTGTCCTCTTTATGTTATGGCTTGGAGCCGGGTCGTAACACTCTCGACCCATGTCATTTATGTGCTGATATGCCCTTGTGGAATTATGTATGTTGGGCAAACAAAACGTAACCTCAAGCTGAGAATCATAGAACATAAGGTTGCTATCAGAAACAATAACCTTGACTTATGCCATTGCTAAATATTAATCAGAGAAGAACCATAGCTCTGCTGCCTCCCTCAGTGTTATTGGTATTGAGAGGTTATTGCCAAACCCTAGAGGTGGTATCATCATTAAACAGCCCTTGAGAAGAGAAGCTTTTTAGATAAATTAACTGTCTACTGTTGAACCCTATGGTATGAACGAATCACAGGACTATTAGGTTCACTGCAGTGCATGTATCTGTAACATTGTGGACATATTTCTTGTGTATGTCTGTAATGTGTGTATATATTTTTTTTTTCTTCTAAACGTTTTGCTCTTGTTAGGCTTTTGATGATGATAATTATGTATATAAACTCAGCAAAAAAAGAAACGTCCTGACTTTCAACTGTTTTTACTTTCAGTAAACTTAATGTGTGTAAATATTTGTATGAACACTAAAAGAGTCAACACCATAAGACATAAACTAAAAATGTTTCACAGACATGTGACTAACAGAAATAGAACAATGTGTCCCTGAATGAAGGGAGGCTCAAAATCAAAAGTACCAGTCAGTATCTGGTGTGGCCACCAGCTGCTTGAAGTACTGCAGCGCATCTCCTCCTCATGAACTGGACCAGATTTGTCAGTTCTTGCTGTGAGATGTTACCCCACTTTTCCACCAAGGCACTTGGAAGTTCCTGGACATTTCTGTGGCATACCTGTCAACACTCCCGTTTTCCCCGGGAGTATCCCGTATTTCCAGCCCGATCTCATCCTTGGGCGTCATATACTGACGCTTTTGACATATCGTCTACATCCAACGCACATGGCACCCTTTAGCGTCAATATGAGACGAAGATAGATATGGGCCAGAAGGCGCCTCCTAGCGGTCTAACCCTAACCCTACCCCAGACCTAAACCCAACCATACCCAACCAAACCAACCCTGAAAACTACAGTTGTCAAACCCCTCCTGAAAAAGAGCAATCTGGATAAGACTATATTAAGCAATTATAGACCGATCTCAAATCTTCCTTTCATTGGCAAGATCATTGAAAAAGTTGTTTTCAATCAGCTGAACAAATTCTTAAGCTCGAACGGATACTTTGACAATTTTCAATCTGGTTTCCGATCGCATCACAGCACAGAGACAGCGCTCATAAAGATAATTAACGATATTCGCTTAAATACTGATACAGGCAAATTATCAGTGCTGGTACTACTCGACCTCAGTGCTGCTTTTGACACTGTCGATCACAACATACTTCTTGACAGGCTGGAAAACTGGGTGGGGCTTTCTGGTATAGTCCTAAAATGGTTCAGGTCATACTTAGAAGCGAGAGGTTATTATGTGAGTATAGGAGACCATAAGTCTGAGTGGACATCCATGACATGCGGAGTCCCTCAAGGCTCAATACTCGGGCCACTCCTATTCCACCTGTACATGCTCCCAATGAGTCAAATAATGAGAAAGAACCAAATTGCTTACCACAGCTATGCAGACGACACACACACACACACACACCTATGCAGACGACACACAGATCTACTTAGCCCTATCGCCTAACGATTACAGCCCCATTGACTCCCTGTTCCAATGCATTGATGAAGTAAACAGTTGGATGTGCCAAAACTTTCTTCAGTTAAACAAAGACAAAACTGAAGTCATTGCGTTTGGAAACAAAGATGAAGTTCTCAAGGCGAACGCATACCTTCACTCTAGAGGTCAAACAACTAAAAATCAAGTCAGGAATCTTGGTGTGTCTCTAGAGTCAGACCTTAGCTTCAGTAGTCATGTCAAATCAATAACTAAATCGGCATACTATCATCTGAAAAATATTGCAAGAATTAGAGGCTTTGTTTCCAGTCAGGACTTAGAAAACTTGTGCATGCTTTCATCACCAGCAGGGTGGATTACTGTAATGGACTCCTCACTGGCCTTCCCAAAAAGACCATAAGACAGTTGCAGCTCGTACAGAACGCTGCCGCCAGGATCCTGAGCAGAACCAGAAAATATGAACACATCACACCAGTCCTCAGGTCTTTACACTGGCTCCCAGTCACATTTAGGATTGATTTTAAAGTATTATTAATGGTATATAAATCATTTAATGGCCTAGGTCCTCAATACATTGCAGATATGCTCACTGAATATAAACCCAACAGAACACTCAGATCATTAGGATCACATCAACTAGAAATACCAAGGGTTCACTCAAAGCAAGGAGAGTCCGCTTTTAGCTATTATGCAGCCGCAGCTGGAACCAGCTTCCAGAAGAGATCAGGTGTGCTCCTACAGTAGCCACATTCAAATCCAGACTCAAAACACATCTGTTAAGCTTAGCATTTACTGAATGAGCATTGTGCCACTGTGCGTCCGACTGTTTGCACTGTATTTTATTTAATTTTTTACTCTAAACTGTTTTAATTATTCTCATTTCTTTTGATTATTTTAATTTCTTCTATGTAAAGCACTTTGAATTACCATTGTGTATGAAATGTGCTATATAAATAAACTTGCCTTGCCTTGCCATAACCGAACAAAGCGTATGACGCCCTAAGTATATGACGCCCAAGGATGAGAATGCGTTGGTATTTCACACCCATCTCCCGCCCCCTCCCGTTTTGTCATTTCTCCCGTGAAACTCCCGTAATCTGTTTTCCCAAACGTCGTTATATGAATAATCACATCAATATTATTCCATGGTTGCCCTGTTGCCAGATCTTGTATGAAACCCATCCTACTCGCGCAATCAACACATCACATTTCCACCCATTTGTGAGTTCAACCTGGCAACCTACAACTCAGTAGCGCTGTTGACGTGCGCAGATCGACGCGGGAAGTTGAATAAAGCATCATTGGTAGAAATGGGAAGAGAAGACTCCGTGGTAAATATTTAACGTAAATAACGCAGCATCCGTTTTTTCTGTCATCCTTTCGGCTGGCGTTACATTATATGATGCGCTTTTATTCTTGCAAATGCTTTTAAATCATTCAAGACAAATTGAGCGCCAGAATCGAGTTCTCTTTCAGCTTGAAGTTGACCGAACTAACACACGCAATTATGCCAACATGTCCGTTTTGTCGAGTATCCTCATAAGAGCAGACTGAGCACTCTTAAATGAGTTAAATAAAGTCTTAAATTAACACAAAGAGTTGTGAGAGAATGAGGCGCGTGTGAGATCCGGGTCTCTGTCAGCAGCAGCTGCTCTTAAAGGGATAGTAGCCAATAAAGCTGTCTATCACAGAAGTTAATCACAGAACAAAGGGAACAGAGAAAAACACTCACTGCTCTTGACTAAAGAACTTTTGTAACTTTAATAAGGATTAATCTGTGTATAATTTAACATTTAACTTTATTCAATTTCTGTATATTTCCTACCTTTTAGACAAATATTTAAAATATACTGTCTTTGTTGATTCTACATTAATTTGGAGATTAAATGTGAAATTTTTACATTATAAAATATATTAAAAACATTAGTTTTTTTTAAATGGTGATTCATCGTGAGTAGGCTAATCAGAGAAAAAATGTGTGTTTAATCTAGTTAATTTTTTTGCAATCGATAAAAATAAATAAATGAACATGAATAAGTCTTATTCATGTTAATTTGTATTGAATATATTATGCATGTATTTATGTTAATATCTGCGCAATTAATGTGTATTTAGCCTACCTCTGCCATCCAGCAACCTCCAATGCCTTCCCTGTACCGCAAGGCATTGAGATTGCCTGCAATGACAACAAGCTCAGTCCGATGTTGATGTGATATACCGCCCCAGACCATGACGGACCCCCCACCTCCAAATCGATCCCGCTCCAGGGTACAGGCCTCGGTGTAACGCTCATTCCTTCGACGATAAACACGAATCTGTCCATCACCCCTGGTGAGACAAAACCATGACTCATCAGTGAAGAGCACTTTTTGCCACTCCTGTCTGGTCCAGCGAAGGTGGGTTTGTGCCCATAGGCGGCATTGTTGCTGATGATGTCTGGTAAGGACCTGCCTTACAACAGGCCTACAAGCCCTCAGTCCAGCCTCTCTCAGCCTATTGCGGACAGTTTGAGCACTGATGGAGGGATTGTGAGTTCCTGGTGTGACTCGGGCAGTTGTTGTGGCCATCCTGTACCTGTCACGCAGGTATGATATTCGCATGTACCGATCCTGTGCAGGTGTTGTTACACGTGGTCTTCCACTGTGAGGATGATCAGCGGTCCTTTCTGTCTCCCTGTAGCGCTGTCTTAGGCGTCTCACAGTACGGACATGGCAATTTATTGCCCTGGCCACATCAGCAGTCCTCATGCCTCCCTGCAGCATGCCTAATGCATGTTCACGCAGATGAGCAGGGTCCCTGGGCATCTTTCTTTGGGTGTTTTTCACAGTCGGTAGACAAGTCTCTTTAGTGTCCTGCGTTTTTAGAACTGTGACCTTAAAATGCCTACTCTCTGTAAGCTGTTATGGTCTTAACGACCATTCCACAGGTGCATGTTAATTAATTGATTATGGTTAATTGAACATGCATGGAAAACATTATTTAAACCCTTTACAATGAAAAGATCTGTAAAGTTATTTGGATTTTTACAACATTACTGTTGAAATACACAGTCCTGAAAATTATGTATATATTGTGTTGATTTGAGGATGTGAACTATATTATCTTAACTGGGTATTTATGGGAATGTGTTGGATATTGGAATTTAAAATATTATGACTTTAAGAACAACAGATCATGTGACTCAAGGTAAGTAAGATACACCTGAGAGCTCAGACCATAACTGAGCGCACCTGAGGACGCTATATGCGAAACCGTACTCAGTTACTAACGTAACCTCGGTTCTCTCTAGAAGAGGGAACGAGTATTGCGTAAGTATCTTACGCTACGGGTAAAGTCATCTTTTCTCGAGATATTGAAGCCAAAAAATTATCCTTAATTTTGTATTTATTGTCAACGCGTTGCAGCAGCTAGCAGACCTAGAGCGGGCTTACTAGCGTGCTCATAGGCTGCCCTGTAGCCACTGCAGCAGCCAACCGCTGAGCCCTGCTCAGCAGTGACGTCACGCCCAAAGCGCCCTCACGCATCAGAGCCCGCCAAAATGGGTGTGGCTTAGCGAATATAAGGAAGGGCTCGGGGGCTGCTTATCTGGTTTTCATCGACTGAAGCGATACCAGCTCGAGGCGGGCACGGCAAGATACGCAATACTCGTTCCCTCTTCTAGAGAGAACCGAGGTTACGTTAGAAACCGAGTACGTTCTCTTACGAGAGGTTCTCTTGTATTGCATAAGTATCTTACGCTACGGGAACCCCTTGTCAACGCCGTGCGTGCCAGTATCAACCACATATAGTCCCAAGGGGCACCTGGGGGACACAGATCAGTGGGAATAAGACGGCCAACCTGAGTCAGTACATGTGCATAATCACACAGTATCACAGTGTAGATCAGCCAGGGGGGCTAATATTAGCGTGAGAGTAGCCTGCGCGTGAATGAACCTGAGCAGAGCATACTCGTAGCGTAGACTGACAGAATTCTAGCCTGCAGGGCGGGAACTTCTAGGTTGTAGAACCTAACAAATGTAGAGGGGGAGGACCAGCCGGCCGCTGTACAAATGTCGTGAATAGAAATCCCGCTGGACCTAGCCCACGATGAGGGCTAGGTCCAGCGGGCGCCTGAAGGCGGCAGAGCACGTGATGTAAATCCCTCAGCGCTCTGACAAGGCAGAGGAGGGCCACACCGACTTCACTACCGGAGACCGGCAGGGCCGATAACGTAATAACCTGCGCTCTGAAAGGAGTGCCGAGCACTTTGGGGACATAACCATGTCTCGGCTTGAGGATGACTTTGGAGTCATTTGGCCCAAACTCGAGACACGCGGCGTTAACTCGTAAGCCACCCACGCGCATGACTGATGACAGGGCTATCAGAAAAGCGGTTTTGAGCGAGAGGTATTTCAGATCCACGGTCTGTAACGGTTCAAAGGGATGTCCTTTCAAGGCCTCTAGGACCACCGTAAGATCCCAAATGGGAACCGACGGGGGGCACGGGGGATTCATCCTCCTGGCTCCTCTAAGGAAGCGGATGACGAGTTCATTCCTTCCCATTCCGACTCATCGAACGCCGCAATGGGCCGCAACGTAAACCTTGAGCGTGGAAGGGGACCTGCCCTTTTCCAACAGCTCTTTAAGGAAACCAAGCACCTCAGGGACCCCACAGGTTTGTGGGTCCAGGTATTTCCCCCTCGCACCAGTTAGAAAACACAGACCATTTTGACGCATAGAGCCTCCTCATGGAGGGAGCTCTAGACTGCCTGATCGTGTTCACCACCCCTTCTGGCAGGACAACGGATACCCGTTGATTACCCATACATGCAGAGACCAGTGCTCTGGGTGAGGATGCCAGATTGAACCGCTGGCTTTAGAGAGGAGATCCCTTCTCACCGGGATTGGCCATGGGGCTAGATCGGTCAGCTGCATCAGCTCTGGGAACCAGACTTGGTTTTCCCATCGCGGGGCCACGAGGAACACTGTGTGGCCCGCCTCCCTGACTCTCCTGATTACCTGTGGTAACAGTGAGATTGGGGGAAAAGCGTAGAACAGGCAGCTGGGCCACGCTTGTGTAACCCAGATGGTTTTTGCCTTATTCTCCTTATTCGCGGCTCCCTTTTGCGTTCGCGTTGTCGCGAGACTTTGTGAAGTAGCGCGAGACTTGAGACGGAGTGTTGCGTCACTTCCTTTAAATACGGCCGCGCGCTGTTGTTTTGGTATGTGTGTGCGCGAGCTGGTGTGTTGAGCTGCCGCAGGTAGGCGTTTAGTTCTGTAAAACATTTTATTAATTAAACTGCTGATTTAACTATTATGTATGCCAACCTTTTAGATTGCCTCTACCTTTGCAAATGACTGCTGTTGAGTGACTTAATGATGTGGGAACTGGTGAGTTGTCACTGTTTGTTATACGGTGCTAAAAGGGTGTTGTATGTGTATATGGTTCAGTTAGCCGGTGCTGGCGCTGGCTGTACTTTAATCATACTGAGTCTGACTATATATACACATTTTGTGCTTATTTAAATGAGTAACACATTAATGATTAATCTTAATATTGTTGAATTATGAAGTTATCAACTACTCTTTGATTCTGAAATGTATTTTGAAGCTATTTATCGATATAGTCTATTTATAAGAGTATTCTTGCTGATTGTTAAGTTATTTATATTGCTATATGCAGTATTTATATTGAATCATGTACATGATGAAACAAATGAACTGAGATTATGATTATGATAATATGATGACTTTATTATATTATGATTATGGTGATTATAGTTGTGATGCTTGGAACCAGAGTGATGTATTAATTAGTCCTGTTTTGTACATGCCAGGTTCTGTGCATTGATGGTGAGCCACTAGGCCCAAACCTGATGCTTTGGAGTGCATGCATCTACCAGTGTGGTAGGAGGCGCTGCAGCTGCTAACTTTGCTACACCTGCGCACACACCCTCAGAGACATTTTCACACACCTTTGACACTTCATACATCTACATATTGGTACTGATCTTATGAACTGTTCCATCGTGGACCCTTTGGACTCTGTCTGTCTCGAGGCTGTGTGTTGGGAACCGTGGCGGCTTCAAGCAACCTTTTTATGATTGAGTGAATTCTGAGATTGTTGTATGCTCATTAATAACTTTGGACTGAATACTTCATATGTGCATGTGTAAATATTGTAAATACTTGTTGTCCTATATGTAATACAATTCACAATTGCACTGCAGCCGTGACTCTGTGTATCATTGAACTCTACCATTTCCTCCCTGAGCCAAACTAAGATCTTCTGATACTGGTCCACTATTTTATTTATAATTTCGGCACTTATATATGCTACACTTGGGCCAGCGCGTCCTCGTTCTTTGAAAAGAACCGTGGGCATTGAGCGTTCTCTTTCGACGTGAACAGGTCGATTTTCGCTTTGCCGAAACGGCGCCACAGCAGCCGGACTGTCTGAGGGTGCAGGGACCATTCCCCCGGGGGAACGTTGCTCTTACGGCATGCACACATTATAGGCTGGGTGCAACATACGTAATAAAGGTACAATGATGTGTAGAACATGTTTGGTAGTTTGGTAATATATGTATATGGTAAAATGAGAGAATGCGGGCTTATAATTGTGTTTTTTCCCTTGTAGAAGACTGTTAATGTGATTGCCTGTCACTGTTTTTCTTTCACCTTGTAATGTCTCGGGCCTAATTGGGTTGTTTATTTTCTTGTATTTATTTTTATTTATTTGTACCATTTTGGGCTAGGGCAACGTGCAATTTTACTCACTTTTGGACAATTATACTGTGGTCTAGTCAGATGGTGGTGACCTTTATATCTGTTTGACCCACCTTAGTGTGTTGGTTGCAGTGTGGAGCTATTAATGTAGCTTTTAAATCATTACTAACTGGGTTTATGCATGTTGTGTTTTTTTTTAAATGAAGTTTTATGTAACAAAGTTCGGGAGGAGCATGTTCAGGTAATCATCCAATCAGCACAAGAAGGAGCCAGTATAAATAAAGCCTTTCCTTACCTCCTGTCTCATGACTAATTTCTCAGCATCCCACCTCCACCCCTTCACCCCACATTCGGCTGGGTCCGCTCATAGATACCTATGATCTCTAAAGTTATGGGGGGAGTACTCTGGGGTCGGGCCGAATTCTGAGCTCGGAGCCCTCCCCCCGGACAGCAAGCCAAATACGCATTATAATATTACATCAGATTTCATTAACATGTAAACTCGTGAAATAGACGTTTATTAGTATTAAGTGTGGAGTTCAGTGGGTTTTAACAGTATAAGCCATGAAGTGTGTATATTGTTGATTTTCTTATAGTATCTGTGACTATTACAGTGAATTGTAACTTAAGAGTGGGTTATTGTGGATTGAAGTGGGCCTGTGTCTTGCCCAGTTTTATAGTGTTTATTTCTATTTAAAAAAAAAAATTATTTGTGAATAAACTATGAAAATGAGTTTCCAGCCTCTGGTCCGTTAATTCTGGACATATATTGAACCTACTGAAACTAGGGTGAGAAGAAAGAAAAGATAGAAGGATATATATATATTTTTTATCTATACGATATCCCCTTACTGCACAATCAAGAGTTGTTTCATTAACAAGTGCTGTTGGACACACGAGAGTTTGACTGGGACATGGAAGTGAGGAGCTGTGTCAAGAGATTGAAGACAAACTGTCTGAGGATAGGAACTGTCCAGGTTTTGCAACTATTGTATTTGCATATTTTTCTGTTCTTGCGTTTCTATAGTCCTCACTGGTGTATTTATTTATTTTTCCTGTTAGTCTAATTGTGGCTTGTTTTATACACCAACGATGTGTGAATATGAGGAATTAGTTAATTGCTTTTTGTCACTGGATGTCACGATTTGTTTTTTGTTTATGTCTCATGTCATGCTTCATGTCTGTCATGTGATCCCCTTTAGTCATATGATCCTGCCATGTGTTCCCTTGTCTGATGTGTCATGTTGTCATTGGCCCATTGTTTCATTGTTCACAGGTGTCCCTTGTCTTGTCATTAGTCTGGTATGCATTTAAGCCCTCATAGTTGCCATGTGTCTTTGTCAAATATTGTTTCCCTTTATCCACTGTAACAGTATAAAACGTTACCTGTGTTTTTTTATTGTTTTTCCTCTGACTGTTGAATAAAAATGAGTAGCTGGGTTTAACGTAATACAACTACAAGCCGCTAGAGGGCACTAGTGAAAAAGGGCTACCAGATATAAACCTGGAAAACCCATGAACAAGTCAGTTCAAGGAGTCTAAAATTAAAAATGAGACAGGCAGGAAGAGAATGGAATATTGAAGGTTTGATAGGAACAATAGGAGATGGGGTTAATGATACTCAGGAAGCAGTGGTACAATATCTTAAAAATATAAGGTTATATAGTAGGATTTAGTTTTTTTTTTTTTTTTTTTTTTTTTTGATATAGTCATAATATAGCTCATGTTACATACTCCTGTACAGTAGGTGGCGGTATGCACCTTATAGTCATGGTTGCAATCTGCCATTAATCGAAAAGAAGAAGAAGAAGAAGAACAAGTCAGTTCAGTTTGGTAGAGGGAAACCTCATGGTTGACTTTGATGCTACCTGCTAGCTGTTGGAAGTCCATTGCTGAGAACTCATAGAGTTTATGCTCAGATGTGAGTATTGTTTAAACTGTATATTGTTTTGATGTATTTTAAATGAATAATGTCTGATGTTATATTTTGTTTTTTGGTAGAAAGGACTTTTTCATTACCGGTTATTATCATTGTTGGACCAACACAACTCTTGTGGTGATCTATTGCACTATGTTTGGTGGATCCGCAATGCATCTCTGGGAAAAGAGAGTTAGGGATCTGGAGGTTACCATATTGTAGCCATTGGCTAACTTCACCTCACTTTCATTTTGGATTATTGGAGTATATCATTGCGTCGTTCTCAAATAACCTTGTGGATTCAAACACAACTCATCTCATCATCATCTCTGCTCATCTAAAGACTGGTCATTGACGTTAAGTTTCATTTATTATTTTGGCACAGCAACTCAAATATAAAGACTGTTTGTTTCATTTTATTTGTTTATGGTTGGAGGAATTATCTAGTATTCAATTGGGGAATAAAAGAAAAAGAAAAAGGAATATTTGTTGAGTGAAGTGGTTTTATTTTTCAGTACTAGTCGAATTTCTGTTGAACCTCCTCAGTGTAACACCTGAAAAGAAAAGGGGTTGTTACACCACTGTTGGTAAGAGTCATGTTCATGTTTTTGAATTCATGCCACGTCATGCTTTGTTTTATGTTTGATCTTGGATCTTGTTATGTTTATAAATAAACTGCCCTTGGGCTCTCATCTACACTTGCCTCCAGTGGATCCCTTACACTGGAAAAGGGTGAGTAATATTCAGTTACGTCCCACTTAAAGTTTGTGTGGTGTTTATCCCACAGCTCTTCAGAATTAGTGATTTGAATCTGAAATATTTCTAATAAGGACTGTCTTTGTATACTTAACAGATCTAAAGGGACTGGTTTTATTTTAAGCCTAAATGTTTGAGATCTTTTGGGTTTGTGCAATTTACTTTATTTTTACAAATGCACATTATTTGAACATTGAATTAAGAACTTTTTTGTTCTTAATATTGAACCATTTAATAGTTTGCCCTGTAGGCATTTACAAGCACATAATTTATTGACTCTCATGCATTTAATATCTGTTTAAAGGGGTCATGACATGAGAAACCAAATTTGCCTTGATCTTTTGGTATATAAGAGGTCTTTGTACCATTAAAACGTCCTGCAAGTTTCATAGCTTAAGACGTCCTCCCCATTATAAACGAATCATTTATTTAATCAAGCTCTAAATACAGCTCGTTCTGGATCCATGGTAAGAAGTGACGTCACGGTACGAAGTGACGTACCAGCGTTTGCATATGACCGCCTCCAGCCCAAGACAACTACGCTTAAAGCGCAAGACAACTACGCTCATTTCGTATCGTTGTCGCGCCCGTGCACCGCGCGCCTCACAAGAGTTCAGTCGACGGACAGCGAGTGGGTCTGCAGGGAAGTTACGATGCCGCAGATGTGCTGTTCCTGGCTGTGGACAAACAACATCTTTGAATACGCTGCGAAAGATCCAGTCGTCAGGGGAAAATGGATGCACTTTATTTTTTGCGGACGTCTCAGTCACGGCAGTGTTAGTTTAAGCGTGTTTTCTGTACATTTGAAGGATGACTGTTTTGAGCTTTGCCAGAAAACTGTTGCTCAAAGATAAGTCCGTGCCGACTATTCTGGGCTCAACATCGACGACGCAAACTGTAAGTAATGTATTTAAAACTTTAAACTACTTTTTAAATACGCTGAAAGATCCAGTCGTCAAGGAAAAATGGATGCACTTTATTTTTTGCGGACGTCCCAGTCACGGCAGTGTTCTATAACTGTTACATTTAAGGATGGCTGTTTTGAGGAAAAAATCCCAATATGATGCTTGGCTTTGCCAGAAAACTGTTGCTCAAAGATAAGTCCGTGCCGAATATTCTGGGCTCAACAACGACGACGCAAACTTACTTTTTACCATGGCTAATATAAACACATTTGTATAAGAAAATCTTGAAAATATGTCGCCTTTCTAGTAGGCCTACATGTGATAGAAAATTAAAAATGTTGCCTTTATCAATGCTGCATCTTCAAATATGGCCTGTGCATGCATTTTTGTCCGTGGTACACCATCATTTCATTGGAATTAGTTAAATAATGTTAAACTGTTAGCAAATTAAGCTATAGGATAATTATGCAACAATAATCCGTTTTCAAGTGTCTCGGGTTAATTTTTTTTTATTAATTCAAAATAGTTTCACTTTCCATGTGGACACGGGCTGATCCA